>NC_079912.1:16282312-16582312 GCF_024868665.1 Triplophysa rosa | reverse complement strand
AAGAGTCGCTTCCACACGCCCCTTCTCATAAATCGATACCAGGCTTTAAACACTACCAGAGTTTTTTCAGCCAAAGGACTGGGGGAAACAAGTACGGTCTTTTTTTTGTCAAAGTAATCCCATTTTTAAACCATGAGAGAACTTTGAATCTCAAAAGACAGGTTAAGCTTCTATAATCCTTTGTTAGGACCAACGGCCGCTGTGCTTCTGCAGGACGCGTGCGTATATAAAGCTGAGGAAATGGATGGACGTAATGGAGAGAAGCTGTTATGAGTTGTTGGGAGAGAAAGGCATGCGTGGTTGTCTGAAGTTGCGTCCACACAGTAAGTCTTTTCTTTGGAATAAGGAATGCGTTCCCGATGATAATGCGATGAATTGAACTCGGGCTGGGTTGACATTTAATTCTGCGGTTTTTCGGCCTTCTGTCTTTGGACACTCTCACCCTAATGACCAAATGTGACTTTTGTTGTACGACAGCTTTGTTACATTGCAAACTCTGTATTTCCACGGGTCACTCGCGTCAGGACTCTTACACCTACACCACTCGCCCTGAGCAACATCTGTCTCTGACAAAGATGAAATAGTCACAAAATGTATAATCTATTGATTCCTGTTCATGGACATGAATTTCCCCTTTCTTCTTGTCACTCATCACAACTTTCCATATACAAATATATATCTGGGTAGTTGACAAATATACTGTCCTATGATTTTGTGTCAAAAAATGTAGAAAACTGTAAATTATATATTATTTTATATGATTCAATTAATATTTATATTTACAATATAAGAAAGCATAAGAGAGATTTATTTGTATTGTTAGTTTTTTTTGTCAATATTTTAGCTGTCACACCATAGGACACATGTACAGTCTATTTGTCAACATAGTATACAAGGTTGCTTGTACATTTATCCATAGGTTTCGTATAATGTGCATGATTTCCCGTGAGATTTTGTGGATAAAAAACAAAGAGTAAGGTTTTAAAGTGATATACTAAGCAAAAGTGATGTATTTGTAACTTTTTTTGTGAATTTAATGTTTTGTTTTTAATGTTATTATTACTGAAGAAGGACCAAATATTGATCGTAATTAAATACTTTTTAAAAACAATTTAATAAAATATTTAAAAATGTTTTTACATTTTATTTTGTTAATTAAATGACTTTGTTTTCCAAATATTATCAACATTTAACAGAATATGTATCTGTGTTAACAAAACTATGAATCGGTAATCTAGTCAGATATTTATTAATAATGATATGATTAATGATAAATTATTTTTATTGATTCTAACCCGACTGTCTTCAGTTTGGTAAAAGAAACAGCTTATAAGAGTTATTCAGTGAATTATTGAATTTTGTTTGTATATTTGCTGCTGCATGCGATTGTGATTTTTTTTCATGCAGGAAACACTGAAGTATGAAACCTTTGGCTATATTGACTGCCAGTGTACCTTTTGTAAGAGCTTCATGATGGACCTACTTGCAAAACTTCATGCAAGAGAGGTTGTGGTAACCGGTGTGCGCTCGAAGGGGGTCATGTCAGGTAGACGTTTGCATTTCAAAATAGTGATTTGTCATAACGCACACATATACTCAAACATACTGCTTGTCTCATGAACACAAGTGCTCATGTGTATTGTGCATTAAAAGGCCTTTTCTCTGGTGCACACAAAGCAGGGAGACGGGATATAGTGTCTCGCTCTCGCTCTGTCTCTCTCTCCCCGTCTGTTTTTCACTCTCAGCTCGGCGCGGTCAGGCGTGGCACCTTGTTCCCTGGGTGTTATATTACTCCTCTGCAGGCCCACTCTGTATATATGTATGAGTGCGGTTGTGTGATTGTGTATCCAGTGTGAAGAGCGTGTTCGTCATCTGTAGGCCCGTCTCGAATTCAGCTCACACATCGGCCTCTCCCTACAACCCTAATGCATTCTGGGATTAAACTGTTATCGCGAGGAACCTTTTGCAGATTTTGCACGTCATTCATTCCCGTAAGATCACGAGTCACGACCTCTGAAGTAATAATTCTTGTTACTTAAACCCGTTACTTTTGTATTGGATGTAAAAAACTACATGTGCTGTTTGTCTGTTGCACATTCCAGTCAGTGCATACTTTTTAGTTTTTCTCAGTTCTTCAGCCAGAGAATGAACTGTGATGGCCAGCCAAACAGAAAAGTCTGCTTAAACTTGACAGTTTAATGTTTTTCTCCTCAGTTCTTTATTTCTGAGTGAAACGGCATTTTTGTGGAAAAATGTGTGTGGGGCTAAAAACATTCTTCCATCGGCAATCGATTGGATATTGAAAGGTTGGCTTGTCCACACCGGGACGATAATCGCGCGCGTTTATCATCAACGTTTAAGGCCTCGTGACTAAACAAAGGGCGCCAATGTGAGTGTGCACACCGACACGCAAAGCGGCAGGCGTGAAAGCGTCATTTAAAAAAAATCGCCTCTGGCACGTTTTTTTGGTTTGACGCGCTGCGTTAAAAACTGGCCGACCAATGAGATTGACGCTTTTGTTCACATGCCTGGAGCTGCTGAAGTTACAGTAAAACACGACTTGGTGGCACTCAAGCACAAAACGGTCTTGCCGAGCATACATTGACGAAGAGGAAGCAAGATGAATTCTTCTTCTGTGTGACAAGTGAATGTCAGAAGCATAAAGTTGCACAGCGCCACCTTGTGTACCGGGGTATTTCTGTTTTTCATTAAGCGCCATCTATGTCAGCGAGTGAATTTGCATGTTCACTCGGCTCATCGCCAGTGAAAATCGCTTGGGTATGAACGTCGAAAAAACGACGTCTTGAAATGTGCTGGTGACAAGCGTGTGCGATTATCGTCACGGTGTGTAAAAGTCTTTAGGTTACAAACTGGAATGCAGTTTTGCAGTTGATTGTGAATCTTTATTTAGCTTTAGTTACTTGAACCGTTATAATACATTTATATTAATTATTGGCAATATGTTAGAAAGGCTTTATTTAAAACAATAGCACAAACAATGGCTGATTAGCTGTTTAGCTAGGTTAATTATCTTCAGTGCCTGTCCGGTCTTTGTGATGTCATCCAAATGAAAAAATCCTTTCAGACGTGGATTTTTTCTTTTTATCAAACACTACAAAACAACTTTTTCTTCAGGAATAACATGTACTGATAAATCATGTATGATAAGACCAGGAGCATGTGCTAAAAAAGCAAACAGGCTCACTTTTGATTTCAGGTTGCCTTTAAATGTGTTTATGTTCTTAAACTGATCACAAGACAGCTCAAGACCCCGAGCTCTTTTACCGAGTCCTGTTCGAAATGCCCTGAGGTGTCATCTGCGCCCACTGTATCTGACGTTGTTGGTTACAATAGATGTCTCTGTGTCCGAGGTTATGTGCTCCGCTGGGGAACATTCCTGCCCTTATTGGCTGTGTCAGCTCGGCTCTCGGCGGAGCATTTATCTACAATATTTCCTCAGTATCGACTTGTTGTAAGAGATAAAAAGACGTACTTCCCCACAGATTCAAAATGGGTGTTCATTGTTTCCTGGGTGAAGAGTCTCACCTGTTTCTGTTCAGACGATATTTGGAAACTTTGAATCCTAATTGAGTCTCCTGGTGATGTTTTCCTGTTCGTACATGAAATACATTAGCTTTGACATCAATGCTTGCTTTGTGCTTCGCTCTAAAGTGGAACTTGGAGCCCTCTGGTGATTTAGCATCCTGTGTCCATTCTGTCTGCGGTTCGGGTTGTGCTTACTAAAAAGTTTGGCGTTTGGGATGTGCAGAGGTACATATTTTTTGCCGGTGTGCATTTTTACTTTTTATAAAATATAAGATGATATCTTGTTTCTAGTTTACCCCACTAACTGTTGTTGTCGACTATAGTCAACCATCGTGACCCATCCGCAGTCTGTTGTTATCGACGCGGTCATGTTTCTGTTTATCATGTGACTTTGTGACCTCACTGGGACTTTTGACCTTCTCATTAGGCTGTAATGGGCTTGTGTCGAGCTCACTAATTACTCTTCTTACAGGCTTTACTGCCCCAGCTCTGTGTATTTAGAGGTAAACACAGGTAAGGTCTCTGCAGACCAGTCATGTTCCTTAAACAACTGCTATCAAATACCATATGTAAAAAAGTCAGTTAAACAAATTAAAAGATATTTATCTGGAAACAAGTTATTTAGGAGTAAGGATAGGCTTTTAATACAATCATATAATAATATCAGAGGCAGCAAAATGTAGCGTGATGTCATGTTATATACACATAACTGTGATATTAAAACCCCCTGGATTATCGATATTGCGTTAATTCACGTGTATCCTAATATGGTAAACTATTTAATATATCGTAATATAGTAAACTTTTGTCTTAAGAGTCACAAACCCTCTCTCTGCCTTCCTACACACTAAAAATGTGGGGTAACATTGGGTCAAAAATGGACAAACCCAACGTTTGGGTTAAATGGTTTATATTTGACCCAACAACCCAGCATTTTGGGTTGAAACAACCAAACATAGGTTAATTCATAACCCAACAGTTACAGTGAGGGAAATAAGTATTTGATCCCCTGCTGATTTTGTAAGTTTGCCTACTTACAAACAAATGAAGGGTCTATAATTTTTATGGTGGGTTTATTTTAACTGATAGACACAGAATATTTAAAAAAATCAGGGGAAAAAAATGTTATATAAAGGTTATAAATTGATTTGCATTTCAGTCAGTGAAATAAGTATTTGATCCCCAAGCAAAACATAACTTTGTACTTTGTGGAGAAACCCTTGTTGGCAAGCACAGAGGTCAGACATTTCTGATAGTTGGTCACCAGGTTTGCACATGTGTCCGGATACATTTAGTCCACTCNATATATTTTGTATATTCCCTTTACCAGTTTTAGCAGCAATTTAGCCAGTATGTAGTAAGGTTCTTGTAAATAGTAAAGTGTAGAAGCCATGTGTTTGTTGGATTTATTACCATTTGTATTACCATAATTTAACTACAAACATAAACGATAGCTAGTATAATGAAACTATGGTATTTTTAGTTGGTGTGGTTTTACTAAAGATTATTAATTGGAGTATGGTTCCTATATTAGAAAATGGTAAATTTGTGGATACTGTGGTTTTACTGCAAATACCATCCCTGGTGAAAAAAACAATGAATTTTTTAATTAGAATGAGATTTTTAAATTAAATTCCTCTTTGTAGTGTGTTTTGGGTTTTATTCCAATAGGATTTACCATCCCACCAATAAAATCCATCACATACAAGTAGACAACAAGTATCCATAGTACAATTCCCATTATAACCATTAAATCCATTACATTTTATGTTGTATTTTGGGCAGGGTTCTATTGTTTTTATTTCAACAGGAATACTTCAACTATAGTTACTTCAGTAAAAACATCATTCATTTTCCAAATCGCTTTAAATGATACAGCAGCAGATCAGAAGTTAACACGCACGCGTAGCCAAGGTGTATGTGATGCTTATTTACCGTTTAGCCGTTATGCCGATCATTTTCATGACAATGTTTCTACGATCTTTGACTGATCGTAACTCACAGATGATTACACCACACTTTAACATTGCCTTTTTCGTCTTTTATTGTTCTATTTGCCTTTTCTAGAGCGCTATCAATGGTGTAGCAGCCCTACGTTTACATTTAGTTTAGCGGGGAAGATCCCAGAGTTGCCAGATTTGCGTTAAAAAAATCTGCCAAATGGCCATTCAAAGCTTGCCGGAAAAACGCGAGCTTAGAAAAACTGAAATACTTGGCAACAGTAAAAGGTCCTGGAAGATCGCAAGCCAGATAAATTGCGCACACAGGAAAACCCGCTGCATAGAAACCATTTTCTACTTTTGGACCTTTTTATAAATGTAGTGGAGTAAAAAGTATGATATTTGTCTTTCAAATGTAGTGAAGTTAAAGTACAAGTACTCAGAAAAAATAATACTCAAGTAAAGTACAGATACTCAAAAAGTGTACTTAAGTACAGTACTCAGGCAAATTTACTTCGTTACTGTCCACCACTGCCTTTAAATGTGTTTATGTTCTTAAACTGATCACAAGACAGCTCAAGACCCCGAGCTCTTTTACCGAGTCCTGTTCGAAATGCCCTGAGGTGTCATCTGCGCCCACTGTATCTGACGTTGTTGGTTACAATAGATGTCTCTGTGTCCGAGGTTATGTGCTCCGCTGGGGAACATTCCTGCCCTTATTGGCTGTGTCAGCTCGGCTCTCGGCGGAGCATTTATCTACAATATTTCCTCAGTATCGACTTGTTGTAAGAGATAAAAAGACGTACTTCCCCACAGATTCAAAATGGGTGTTCATTGTTTCCTGGGTGAAGAGTCTCACCTGTTTCTGTTCAGACGATATTTGGAAACTTTGAATCCTAATTGAGTCTCCTGGTGATGTTTTCCTGTTCGTACATGAAATACATTAGCTTTGACATCAATGCTTGCTTTGTGCTTCGCTCTAAAGTGGAACTTGGAGCCCTCTGGTGATTTAGCATCCTGTGTCCATTCTGTCTGCGGTTCGGGTTGTGCTTACTAAAAAGTTTGGCGTTTGGGATGTGCAGAGGTACATATTTTTTGCCGGTGTGCATTTATACTTTTTATAAAATATAAGATGATATCTTGTTTCTAGTTTACCCCACTAACTGTTGTTGTCGACTATAGTCAACCATCGTGACCCATCCGCAGTCTGTTGTTATCGACGCGGTCATGTTTCTGTTTATCATGTGACTTTGTGACCTCACTGGGACTTTTGACCTTCTCATTAGGCTGTAATGGGCTTGTGTCGAGCTCACTAATTACTCTTCTTACAGGCTTTACTGCCCCAGCTCTGTGTATTTAGAGGTAAACACAGGTAAGGTCTCTGCAGACCAGTCATGTTCCTTAAACAACTGCTATCAAATACCATATGTAAAAAAGTCAGTTAAACAAATTAAAAGATATTTATCTGGAAACAAGTTATTTAGGAGTAAGGATAGGCTTTTAATACAATCATATAATAATATCAGAGGCAGCAAAATGTAGCGTGATGTCATGTTATATACACATAACTGTGATATTAAAACCCCCTGGATTATCGATATTGCGTTAATTCACGTGTATCCTAATATGGTAAACTATTTAATATATCGTAATATAGTAAACTTTTGTCTTAAGAGTCACAAACCCTCTCTCTGCCTTCCTACACACTAAAAATGTGGGGTAACATTGGGTCAAAAATGGACAAACCCAACGTTTGGGTTAAATGGTTTATATTTGACCCAACAACCCAGCATTTTGGGTTGAAACAACCAAACATAGGTTAATTCATAACCCAACAGTTAGGTTTGTCCATTTTTGACCCAACGCTGGGTTGAAAATAACCCAACATTTTTTACAGTGTACAAGTGTATTTTGAGTGTGATTCATTGACCAAATAAGACAAAACACAAAATAAACCGAACTAAAGAATAAAGATGAATTTGACTTATTGCTAAGTTAATTTATTAAAACGCATTTTAATATCGCAATAATATTGTTTCCGTAAATTCCTTTGTTTAACACAACAGCGTAGTGAAAATTCTTTTAATTCATAGTCTAAATAAAAATCTCAGCATTTAAAGCGGGGTCAATGAATGCGGCACATTGATAACGTTGATTCTCATTGGTTCTTGCATGTCTCGTGACCAATTTTGTAGGGCTGGACCAGAGTATTCGATTATTCAAATATTCGTTCAGTTGGTTAGCATTCGATATTCAATTTTGAGATTTGAATATTCTTTTTTATTCTAACACCTGGCATCCCCCACGAAGCGGTTCTCATTTGAATATGAATCGCCCATGAGTGAACGTCATGAATTAGTTAATCTGGAAGAGAAGACAAAAATGCCGAAGACCTCATTTGTGTGGGAACACTTTATATTCAGTGACAAAGGCAGTGTGCCAAATATGCGTTTTGAATTAAATATTTTATCAAAACAACACGAGAGCAATTAATGAAAGATGCTTTGCGCTGTTCGGTCTTCTCAGCGCTGCATGATGTCTGACAAACCTAATATTTGGAGCAGTTTGGGACCCGGTATGGTAATGTCGCACGTATCCAAAGTTTTTTTTTCTTACGGTGACAGCTGAAACTGAATGAGGAATTTAAACAGACTCATGCCCGTCATGCGTTTAAATCCAAAAAATACTCCAAACATTTTTCTAAATTAACTTAAAGCGACCATTCCCCGTGATGCCAATTTTCAAACTTTAGTTAGTGTGTAATGTTGCTGTTAGAGCATAAACAATATCTGCAAAATGATAAAGCTCAAAGTTCAATGCCAAGCGAGATATTGTCTTTAACAGAATTCGCCTTTTAAAGACTACAGAGAACTGCTGGAATCGGACTACAGCCCTATACTTCCCGGGTAAATGATGTCACTATTCCGAGTGCTTTTATTAACCTCCGCCCAAAGGAATACGCCAAAAAAGGGGCGAGGCCTTCCTTAGAGAAGAGGAAGAGCCGCTGGAGTAGTGTTTGGTTCTCAGAGATTGTAAACATTGGACTGAGCTACGCAACTTTCACTTTCATCACAGTCCTACAGCTGGTAATAAGCATTCAGCTACACACATTCTAAGATAACCAACGGTCAAATAACAGCTTCCATGACTTTAACATCGGCTGTGAAAGTTGTTCTGTGTAATACACTGATATTGTGTTTGTGCGCACATACCTCTTAAACACTTCTATGGAATGTCCTTTGAAGTCCTGCTTGCAAATGTCTCCTAGTCAATCTGCTTGTTTTATTACCCAACTCGGGTCCAATATAAAAAGGCAAAACTAACGCTTCTGTTATTAGTGTTAATTAATATAACCGATCTGACCCATTGGGTCCGGTGTCATTTCCCTCGCCATAGTAGGAAAAAAATTGCGATCTCTTATAAAGATTGACATTTGCACATGCACTAGCATACCTCCGTTACACTTTGATCGATCCGCATGTTTTTAACTGATGAAGTGAAGTTGACGCCATTGTTACTGTTTATTGCTAAAAGCCAAAGTTTATGAATACACGTGCACTGAGAGGGGGACCGACCAATCACAACAGCCTGAGAAGCGGAAGCTCGCTGATATGGTATGGGTGGGACATCTTTAGACACACGCTCTAAGCGGGGAACCAATCACGACAGACCTGGTCAGCTTTACCAATCAGAGCGTTTCGGAAGGAGGGAATTTATATAGACCGGAAGAAATCCAGTCGTTTTGTTAGAAGAGGGACAGCGGTGAACAATAGACTTGAAATACTGTATGTGAAATATAAAGTGTTTTTTGAAACTAGAAACATGAACATCCACTGTTAAACACCCAAAAAACATAATCAAAGCTTCAAAAACAGCAAAAGAATGGCTCCTTTAATACAGAAACGAAACATAATTTGCCGTTAAAAACAAAACGGAACTATTTTAATGTGAGGAGCGCCGCTTCCGGCTCGCGCTATTCTGTAGTTTTTTAAAAGTTGATTAATTCTGAACGTGTCGCGTGTCCATATTGCACCAAAATGCGACACTGCACTCCCTTGGGTCCGCAGCAACACACCCACCACGCGTGAAGTCGGTTGGATGAATGGTTCTCGACATAATAAAAATGCAAACAGACAGACAGACACAGAGATTCCTGCCTTTATTAGAGAGAAGAATGTGTTCAGCCCCCTCCCTCCGAAGTTTCGAATATTCGGTGCTGATTACTACTGAAGCTTCGATGCTCCAAAAATGGTATTCGGACCAGCCCTACAATTTTGTCAAGAGATGCTTTTGTCAAAAGATCTCTGATCTTTTTATTTGCATCACGACACGTCGCTTGTTAAATATGAATTGGAGTAGTTTGGATTACTTTTGATGGATGGGTGTGCTTTTGGATGCTTCAGAATTTTGAGCATCGTATAAGATGATAACCTGTCATTTATATAAAAAACTATTGGCTTGGTGTTGAGGTTTGGATTAGCATTAGGAAGTTATATTCCGTTGATGAAATTAGCAGGAGCTTATTTGCATCACTTGTTGTGCATCCAGCGTGTATCTAAAGCCCCAAATGCTCAATTCATTAGTGCACGAATGCAATGTTTTTAAATGTAATTCGGAGAAAGGAGTCTGATTAGACAAATTAATTGTGTTAATCGTATTTACTTGCATACATACTGACGCACGCACGCACGCGCACGCACGCGCACACACGCACACACTCTCCCCTTTCCTTATCTCACAATTATTGCTATTAGATTTCAAATCTGAAACAAAATGAAAAATGGCTGCTGCTGCCTGTTTCCAAGAGCCCGGTTGCTAGGCAACTCTGTCTCTCACCGTGAGTTTTTACTTTCTTGCGGGTGGAAGATGGTTTTCCCTGCGGAGCGTGTTAGAGCAAATTCAGATGGGATGATGGTTGTGTGCCGTCAGATGGCCCAGTTTATCGCTGTGCGGAGATGTGTAAAGCAAACTGCCAGCTTTACGTCAGCATGTAAAGTCAAGTTACGTTTTGTTCAGGCATTTGATTGGTGGAAATGTCAGTGTATGTGTGTTTTTAATTTCGAAGACACTCTTAACTGTAGTTTAATATGCATTTGATTTCTTAAGAGATATTTAGCAATATTAACTTTTTTAATAAAGCATGGCGGTCTCAGTGGTGGTGTTTTAAAACCTACCAAGCTGACTACCTAGTGAACAATTTGTAGCTCTCTAGGTTTTGAGAAACAGCCGGTGATACAGCTGTGCTTTGAGTTACACAATTTGAATGCGCTAGCTGTGTGATTTCAGCTGTGATAATAGTTCGATTTTTGTTTACTTAAAGGGCGGAATCGCAGTCTGTAAATCTGCCTCAGTTATTTCAAATGCTCATTGACTTACACAGAGATGAACAATCAGAGGTATAAATCCAGCATCCAGCCGTGAGATAAAACGAGCCTTTGTGTTGTGTACATGAATGCAATATAGACCATCGGCAAAACAAACAAAGGTTCTGCTCCCTCCCTCCCCTCCCGACCTGAATGCAGTTACGTAATTCACACGGCCCTTTGTTGAATGGAGCCGAATAAAATAAATAAATAAATAAATATGTGTAATGATCAATCTCTCAAAGTGTTGTTGTTATTGACAATTCTGCTATTGTTGTTTATAACAGGATAATCATTTCATAAATGCCTTGTTCCGGTGCCAAAACACACGAGGCGCAACTAATGCTTATAGCTTTTTATTTGAGAATTAACACCAGAGTGAAATACTGAGGTAATTTAAACACCAAGCTAAACAGAGAAATCAACCTAATGGAAAGTGTGTAAAAAGTTTCTTTTTTAACATCGTGATTGACGTTATATGCTTGACAATTAGGTGACGCTGTCTGAACATTATGTGAGCGCAGTTGTCATTTAAAAGGATGAAATAATCATTTCTTTATAATGAAATCGATGCATTCTTTGTTCAAGCATTCTGAACTGTTCTGCTTTGAATACTTTGTTATTTATGTTACATGTTATTGGTACAGGTGCAAAACGCTAACAAACATTATTTATATTTCCATGTCACTGAATAACTATGTTGATGTTTACATCTTTAACATCACTTATTGTTTATATTTTGTGAATTAATCATGATGTGGGCTTATTTGGGACACAAGCAGGCTTAAAGTGGTCATATGGCGCGAATACGTGTTTTTCTGTGTCTTTGGTGTGTTATAAGTTGCCCATGCATGTATTAGACACATGTCGGAACAAAAGATGCATTCTATCTAAAAGCGAATGCTCACCCAGACCTGCCTGAAAGGCCTCGTGTAACCACACCCCCACAAATCTACGTCAGTTTGTGGTATGATTTGACTAAGACCGCCCAAATGTATACGCAAGTAAGGTGGGCGTACCTGTCAGTACAATTGAAGAGGAAGCTGATGTCCAAATATAGTAAGCAGCGTTACATTTCCATCACACGCTTGCAGTATTCGACCAATCACTACGCACTGGTTAACTGGCCAATCACAGCACACCTCGCTTTTCAGAGCCATGAGCTTTGTCAAAAATCTGTGCTTCTCACAGAGGCGTGGCAAAGAGGAGATACAAACATGCACGGTATGTGGAAAATACAGCGTTTTTGAACCTTAAATCGTGTATACACATTGCAATACATCTAAAACAAACGATAATATTCGTTTTAGCCGTGTCATATGACCCCTTTAAATGCCATGCCATACTTTTGACTTTATTCATAAAAAAATCTTAATTTTGTTTTCTAAAATGTACATTTTGAAATGAGAGACAAATCTTGCATTTCAACAAATGATTTTTCCTATAAACCATGTCAATATTTATGAAAAACACCTATTTTGGTGGGCTTACTTACACTTCTGTGCACAGCAAATACTTAGTTAAAAAACACATTTTTGAATATCATAATTCATATAATATATGTGCTTGTTTATAATTATGCCCATTATGCAGGCGCAAATCATTTAGCTTCATGAAATCATTTAATTCCATAATGTTAATAATTTTATGAAAAATGGTGATAGCTTTATATTAGAATTCATACTGCATTAAAGGGAATAATAACTCAGTGCTGAATTACCTAATGGACATTTGGTAATTGTTCCTTAGTCATTCTTTTTTCTGACTCGTAGAAATGAATTCTGTCATAAAATCTAAATTACTTTTTCTTTTCATAGTAACTTGGTTTTTACTCCAAAATTGAAGGTTTTCACCTTAAAACTACAGCTGGAAATTACAATGAGACGTAGCAAGAAGTGTGTGTGTTAACATAATTTGCGTTCCTGTTTGGCTTAGCCAGGAGTGTGTTTAAAGTCATGTTTGGTTCTCCAGGGACAGCTGGCCATCATCAGGACTGTACAAGCAGCTCACCCCGAAAGGCTCATTCCACCCACTGCTAAAAATATCACTATGTGAGGAAATACCTTATTATGCCACATACCGATCATATTCCTATATAGAGATGTGAGCGTTCTGTGGCAGCACTGAGACGGACCTGGCAAGGGCAAGGTGGAAATGCACCGTGAGCTTATTTTACCCCAGAAATATGATTTCTTTCATTAATGATGCAACGCTTCACAGGATATGCAGGATAGGATGGTTTCCCTTTTTAGAGTCCGTGTTTCTATTTACATGGTGACGTTTGTTAAGGGTTCTCTGTTTCCAAGAGTATTGACCTGTGACAGGAACGCTGTCGTGACACTCTTGCAAGACACCACGGTCTTGCATGTATTTTATTCCTTATCTTCAATGCACATTCATTACAAATGTGCATTAAATGTGCATTAAAAATGCATCAAGCAGTAATGTTTGGATCTGTGTGCTGTAGTTGATTTATACGTCAAGGCTGATAGCTTGGCGCTTTGTGAATTGTACAGTAGCTGGTTTAAATGTTAAATCTTGTCTTAAAACCAAGTATTTTAATAGAAATAATATCAATCGAGCACAGAAAACAAAGGAGGGGCATATTTGTGTCAAAAGCATTTGTATACCATGTTGTGTAGGGATGGGTACTGTTAAGATTTTATTGACATCGATACCGATATCGATACTGCTTATCGATACCGGTACTTATCAATACTGTTATCGATACTACGCTCTATAATTTGATGCAAAAACACATGATGTGAAAAGATGTTAAACATTTTAAGTTTCTTTATTACAGCTGAGCTTTAGAACTGCAGTTTACAAATGCTTCTGAGCAAACAGAAATGGCCACATAACAAAACGTGTGTGTGTTCCTTAGCATACCACTTACGGCACTTACATGTGCATAGGAGCACATCATAATGTAATTCAACATATTTACTTCACATCACTATGGTTATTTGGCTGGTAGACCCCATTTCTTTTTTCCTTTCTGGTTTTAGGTCTACATACATTTAAGTACTATTTTCTAAGCAAGTAATATTTTTTTAATTATATGTACTATTTTTTATAATTTTACTAGCATATTTACTTCAATTTACTAAAGTAAGTAAATATACTCCGTGGCCGAATTATTGAAAACAATGTTATAACTTGTTCTCAATAAAGGACTTTTATTTTGACGGGTTGCTGCAAAGGCGTGTTTGACGGAAGCTTCCTTGTTGTGAAACGCGGACGCTGAAAGCTCCACAAGCGCATCCATGCCACTCTTTCACTCATAAACACGCAAAACAAGCAGATTACAAATACATCGCGGTAATCATATGGCCCTAGATATCACACATATGTCGAGCAAACTTCAGCCATTCGGACATCATTCAGGGATGGAAAATGACAGGCAGCAGCAGCAGCTTCCTCTAATTCGCCATTTAACACCCGAATACACAGAGATAAAACAACGCAAGTATCGATAACAGTATCGTTTGTCATGAAGCTTATCGATACTCTGGTATCGACCCAAATATGTACCTGTCCAAAAAAGTACTGGTTCTCGGTACCCATCCCTAATGTGGTGTGATGTTTTCCTGATAACATTTCATAATTTTGCTGAAAAAATTATTTTGCTAATGAAAAATGAAGCAATGTTTTTTTGTGTTGTTTTCTTCTGTTTGAATGTGATAAAAGTGTTTTTATAGCGAAATATGCACTGTAAAACTTTTTTTACAGTGTTTGCCAGTAACTTACTGTAGATTAAATATACAATTTTGTTTTAAAGGGATACTAGTTCATCCAAAAATCAACCCACATGACGTTAAACATGTTTAGAAATCACACAAAGTTTATTTTTGGGTGAACTTCCACTTTAAGCATAAACTTACCATTATTTAAATAATGATAAAATATAATTCATCCATGTGTCCAAAAGTGCAAAATATATAAAAATTGCATAGATTTTACTTAACGTAGTAAGTACTTGGCATGTCATTGGCTTTAATAGCAGTTTAGTTGAAATTATTGGTCTTAAACCAGAAAAAAACTTTTAGATCAATTCAGAATAAAAATAAAAATATAATATATTAAAGGGATAGTTCATTTGTTTATTCACTCTCTTGTCATTTGACTATGACTTTCTTTCGCAGAACACAAAAAAAGATATTTTGAAGAAAGTTGGTTACCGAATAGCAATAGCTTTCACGTCTATTGTAAAAACACAAAACAAATGCAAGTGAATGGCTGTTAGTTAACAACATTCTTCAAAATATTTCTGCTTGTGTTATGCGGAAGAAAGAAAGTCATACAGCTTTGAAATAACAAAAGGGTGAGTAAATGATGGCAGAATTTTCATTTTGGGGTGAACTATCACTTGAAATATCCATTATAGTTATATACCCAGTGCTGTGGAGTTGTGTGTATATCTGTGTTTTTTTTCTGTTTGCCAGCCGCCTGTCTGTCTGTCTAAGGTTTGCTGTGCAGTTCTGACACGGTAGAGCTGAAACAAGGTTTTGTTGAAGCAAGTGCACAGGCCGTTGTGTTTGAGTGACCCTCCTGTGTTCGTTTAGTGTGGTCTGGCCTCTGTTGTCGTACGAGACAGGGTGACAGGGATGACTGCCGTACCAGAGCCTGTCTGTCTTAGATCTCTCTGCATGATTTCGTCCTTCTCTTCAGTGGCGGCGGGAAGTAAACAAGCACGGCCATGCTTGATTTCCTCCATTTCCCCAGTCTACCTCGGGCGAACCCGGACGTGGGCTGCTCTTCACAGGAGTGTCTGGGAGGAGATTTATCTAAGATGCTTAGTGCCGTTTCTAGCGAGATGAGGCCAGCGGTGCGTTGGCGCCGCACCAGATTGGTGATTTCTTTCCTCTGCCACTCCAAATCAACTGTGGGGGAAAAACTTGCTTTATGTGTATAGATGTGTTTTTAACAGCTGGGTCTCTCCTCTCCTTTCTACTCTAGTCATTCCGAACCTGTATGACTTTCTTTCTTCTGCAGAACACAACAGAAGATATTTTAAAGAATGGTGGTGACGACTTCAATTGTATTGAGGGCACTGAAATTTCTTAAAATCTTCCTCCACAAAATAATCATATACATGTTTTGAATGACATGAGCATGAATAAATGATGGTAGAAACTATCCCTTTAAAAACGCTTTCATATAGATGGTCTCCAAGCTAATAGATATGAACTACAAGCCTCAAAACTCCAATCTTGGTTAAGTAATCTTAACTTGGATTTGTAAGCACTTAAATCCAAGACCTGCCAGTGTCCTCCATTAACATGATTAAATATGCGTTCTAAGTATAATGTATGCTTTTAAGTGACCTTCCCTTCTAACCGTTAGGAACGTTTGGTTATAGCTCTGATTTAAGTTTTAATTAAAAGCCCTTGTGACTCAAGGTCAAGCCTTATACAGAGCTTTATGTTGGTCACCACTAGCCCTATAGAACAGAAAAAAATGACGTACCACCCGGTTATTAATCACAGCTCATCTCGTCACAGCGGATGGGTTTTCTGGAGCATATGCGCAAGCTTGCATTTAGGCTGCTGCATAAATTTGCTATGGTGGGGAATCATAGTCACAGTTATTATGGGAAAGAAAAGAGGCATTCTTGCGTGAAATCTAATGTCGTTTAAACTGAGGAATTGTTATTTACGTAGTTCAGTGTGAGTTTATTGAAAAGCGGAAATACAGAGCTTTGAAAAAAGCTTCAAAGACAAATGACAAGTGCAAAGATGGTCTTGCAGCACTCATCGAGTCTACACCTGCCATCGATGAGCATACCCACAGGAGTAAGGTACTCTGTCTGTTGCTATGGCGACCATTGCCCTGATTATTTTGTTCTCAGGCCCACTCGTTTGTGCCGCACTGGTTCCTAAGCTCACATTCAAATCCCATAATTCAGTGGGCGATGGGCTCAATGAGGTCCTAAAAAGGTCTACCGGGTATTGTTGTTGTGTGATCGATTACATTACTTGCACGTTCAGCTGTAGAAGAAAACAGATGTGACAGATAAGCGTTGGATGATATACTGTACATGAAGCCTATGTATGGATGTAAGTGTTGTATAAAAAAAATATAAATGTTTTTATGTTCTCTAAGATGGCTTAATAATGAGATTTGTAAAGAGAAAAGCTGGTAACACTATAATAAGATTTTATTTTTTAACATTAGTAAATGCATTAGAAAACATTTAGTAAGTAACTTTTAATCGAAGTCACTGAGTGCAGCTGTAACATGTCAGAGGAGACCTGGCCCTCCCAGCTGAGTCTGGTTTCCCCCCAAGTTTTTTTCTCCATTCATTCATCATTGGAGTTTTGGTTCCTCGCCACTGTGTCGTGTTGGCTTGCTCACCGGGAGACTGGCACACAAGAGCAACCAGCCGTCTCGATTCTTCCGTTATTAGTTGTAAGGATCCAGGAATGTTTGCCCCAATTTGACTGGGATTCACATCTGCTTTTAAAAACAGGAATTTGTGGTCTATGTCATGTACAAAATTCGACCGGCTTACCCACGGTGCATGTACAGTACTGGTGCGTCTCTGTGCTTTTAAAGCTGCGCAACGAAGACCCGTCAACTCTGAGAGAAAATACGAAATAACTGAATATATCTTTATACGATATATCAGGCCACTTCTTCATTTCATCCTCCCACTGTGTTTTACATCGTGGGTGTGAAAAATATTTACCAGAACTGTTTTTAATAGTGTTTTGAGCGTGATCCCGTGACACCACTTCCATTGTTTTCCACCGGCCAGCTAATAAAACGGAAGTCTCAAAACAAAAAGGAAATACGTCACATCGTTTACCTCCGCGTTTAAAAATATTGTGGATAATAACCAGAGGTGGACGAAGTACACAACTTCCTTACTTGAGTGAAAGTACAGATACTACTGGTCAAATATTACTCCACTACAAGTAAAAGTTGTAAAGACAGATTCTTACTTGAGTAAAAGTACAGAAGTACGTGCTTTTAAAAGTACTCAAGTATTAAAAGTAAATTTCCTTTATGTCAGTTGTGCATTGTTTTATTGTCGTATACCTTGTGCCTCTGAAGCACCCTACTGAATACACCGAGTAGCTCACAGAATCAGTGGTATTAAAGGAGTAGTTCACTTCAAAATTTGCCCCCATTGACTTTCCATAGTAGTTTTTATTCCTACTATGGAAAGTCAATGGGGGCAAATTTTGCAGTGAGCAACTCCTTTAAGAGCTTTATATGTTTAGCACACATATGTTTAGTTTAGATATAATCCTGTATGATCATTTAGCCTATTATCCTCATTAGCCCCCTAGGCCTATATGTATTTATGAGCAGTGTTCTTTTATTTTGTATATTCCCTTTACCAGTTTTAGCAGCAATTTACCAGTAAGTAGTAAGGTTCTTGTAAATAGTAAAGTGTAGAAGCCATGTGTTTGTTGGACTTATTACCATAATTTAACTACAAACATAAACTATAGCTAGTATAATAATGAATATAATGAAACTATGGTATGTTTAGTTGCTGTGGTTTTACTAAAGATTATTAATTGGAGTATGGTTCCTATATTTAGAAAATGGTAAATTTGTGGATACTGTGGTTTTAATGCAAATACCATCCCTGCTGAAAAAAAACAATGAATTTTTTAATTAGAATGAGATTTTTAAATTAAATTCCTCTTTGTAGTGTGTTTTGGGTTTTATCCCAATAGGATTTACCATCCCAGCAATAGAATCCATCACATACAAGTAGACAACAAGTATCCATAGTACAATTCCCATTTATAACCATTAAATCCATTACATTTTATGTTGTATTTTGGGCAGGGATCTATTGTTTTTATTTCAACAGGAATACTTCAACTATAGTTACTTCAGTAAAAACATCATTCATTTTCCAAATCGCTTTAAATGATATAGCAGCAGATCAGAAGTTAACACGCACGTGTAGCTCAAGGTGTATGTGATGCTTATTTACCGTTTAGCCGTTATGCCGATCATTTTCATGACAATGTTTCAACGATCTTTGACTGATCGTAACCCACAGATGATTACACCACACTTTAACATGTGCCTTTTTCCTCTTTTAATGTTCTATTTGCCTTTTCAGAGCGCTATCAACGATGTAGCAGCGCCTACGTTTACATTAGTTTAGCGGGGAAGATCCCAGAGTTGCCAGATTTGCGTTAAAAAAAATCTGCCAAATGGCCATTCAAAGCTTGCCGGAAAACCGCGAGTTTAGAAAAACTGAAATACTTGGCAACAGTAAAAGGTCCTGCAGATCGCAAGCCAGATAAATTGTGCACACAGGAAACCCCGCTGCATAGAAACCATTTTCTACTTTTGGACCTTTTTATAAATGTAGTGGAGTAAAAAGTATGATATTTGTCTTTCAAATGTAGTCAAGTTAAAGTACAAGTACTCAGAAAAAATAATACTCAAGTAAAGTACAGATACTCAAAAAGTGTACTTAAGTACAGTACTCAGGCAAATTTACTTCGTTACTGTCCACCTCTGATAATAACACGTACTGTGTTGTATTTGACCTCTTTCTGTGTTTTCTGCGTTTTCTTTTTTCCTGTAAAGCTGCTTCGAAACAATGCAACGTTTTAAAAAGCGCTGTATAAATGTAATTTAATTGAACTAACAATGAGCAATATAGGTTTTCAGCATTTGTTAATCCTTGTTAATGGTAATTACTGCCAATATATTTCTTCATGTTAGTTCATGGTGCATTAACTAATGTTAATAGTTACAACATTTGATTTTCAAAATGTATTAGTAAATGCAGAAATTAACGTCAGCTAAGAATAATAAATGCTGTAGAAGAATTGTTCATTGTTAGTTCATGTAACGAATACATTTTCTAATGTTAACAAATACAATTTTATGGTAAAGTGTTACTGAAAAGCTATTAGATTGAAAATGTTTAATGTACTAAGAAGTAAAATACAAAGACTGGGGATTTGAATCCCAGGGAACACACATTGTGATAAAAAATGAATGCACTGTAAGTCGTTTCGGAGACGAGCATCTGCCAAATCCATAAATGTAAAAACGAAAAAGTATATACTATAACTTACTGAAACAATCTTTGGGAGACTTAACTGCTAAATAAAAGCAACCACTGCAATATTCACAAAGTTGGTTAATTTTATATCGCCTACAAAATAATATTGAATATATAGTAAATATTTAATACTCAGACCTGCTGTGTAGATGCAGACACTACCATTAAAAGATTCATACAAACATGATAAGATTTTGACACACACGTAAACACATGGACTACAGTTCTTCTATGTTCTGCACATGCATTGCTTTGTTTTAGCATTACAACTCTTCAGGTTGACCCAGCCCACTTCCCGTCGCCCCATACATGTGCGTCCCTCTCGCCTCTTTCCAGTTTCCATGATCCCCTGGACCGTGCAGTCTACAAAGTGACATTTTGGCATCACAGGGGTCCGCGGCTTGAGAAATGTGCCATGCTTAAATAATCAAACGGGTCAAAAAATTTCAGCTGCTGAATTATAGATGGCCGGCTGTCAGTGGGGGACGTGCGGTGGCTGTGTAAGAGCAGAGCTACACGCTCAGGCCATAAACCGCTGGAGCCTGGCGCAGGTTATCACACACGGAAAGAAAAAGAATAGCCTTTGGGGAGTTTGCATCATGCCCATTTTGAGGAAGTAAACAGCATGGAATCGCACTGAGATGTTTAACATCTGAATACCCTGTCCGATATCTTAATCACGCTCTCTCTCTCTCTCTCTCTCTGGCAGTGTGTGATCCTGAGGAGAGGTGTAAGCTGGACTCTGTCTTGAGTGTTAATTGCTTCCATTAGTCTTTGCTGTCTCACGGGCGTTTGGAACACCTGTGAGTTACAGGTTGGGTTATAACGGTGAGCTGTAAAACATAGGTACAGACGGACTGACTTAGAGACTGAATTATAAGAGTCTTTTTCCCAGCTGGCTTTTTTCTCCTCGGAGTCGACGCTTCGATGCATGAGCTGTATAATCTGTAGGGAAGGATTTGACAAAAATAATAGAAGTATTATTCTTCATGGGTTTTTTTGTCCCCAGCTCACCAAAACAACATATGCTGTTGACCAGGCAACCTGGGCTTTTCAGCAGGTACGACGCTGGTTGCCATGTTGGGCGTTTGTGTGCTTATGTTTTTAAATGCGGGTCTATCGCATCACGCAAGGCAATTCATATTCTGCGTGCTGCGCTGTTGCTGGCTTCAGACGGTTGATGCGGCGCTGGTAACTCGCATTCAGTCAGAGCACTTCAGAGGGAGTTAGGTAATGCTCTGATTCACCATGGATACTGAGAGCCTCAGAGGACGAACCGTTTTCATATTCACTCTGTGTTTTCATGAAGAGCACTCGCTCTGTGTGTGTGTGTGAGGCGCTCAGAGGATCAGCAGGGCCTGCAAGCGTGAGCTAAAGCTTGTCAAGGTCACCCTGTAGCAGGGAGAGGGGCAGATACTGTTCTCTTCATAGCAGTCTGTAAGTGAATCCTCTTCATTTACCGAAGCTGTTTACACCTGTTGATTGACAGCTGTCAGACCCCTGCTGAAATGCAGTGTTATTAAGGGCTGTATAGACTCATCCTGTTAGCTTTATTAACTAGTCCTGATATGACAAGATTGGGGCTGTGCGTTGTGTTTTTGTAGCTATACTTTGAAATAACTCTGAAATGTGTAGTCGGAGGTCATCTTAATCCTAAAACCTCATTATGGGGCGTTTTTAAAGGGATAGTCCCCCCCGTCACCCTCATGTCGTTTAAAACCTCTTTGACTTTCTTCCGTGGAACACAAAAGAAGATATTTTGAGAAATGTCTCAGTTGTTTTGTGCTTATGCAATGGAAGTCAATAGGGGCCAATGTTGTTTGCTTACTAACATTCTTTGGTACATTCAAAATGTTTTGTTTCGTGCAGAAGAAAGAAACTAATACAGGTTTAAAATGACAAGATGGTGAGCAAATGATGAATATTCAATTAAAAATAGGCCAGACGTTTTAGGGTTGTTTATAGGAATTATTTGATTATTTTTTATTACTTTTTAGCTCTGAGATATGTTTACTCGTAAACCTTTTTTGCTTATAAAATAGTTGCATTTAAGTGAATTTTCTGCTGTTGATAAGTAACGTTTCATTTCTGATGCTGTGCCTTTAAGACTTGTATGTAAATAACCACTTTGCAAGTAAAATGAATCGCAACGCTTATGGGTTTGATGTCAGGGACAATATAGTTTGGACTGCTCAGTCTTTCCTTAACAGCTCTTTTGCAAAACATGCATTTTGTCGTGACAGGTTCATAAAACAATCTGTCATGAAATGTACTTCTTAAACAATAATAGTATCTTATTACTATAGAAAGATTGACAGATTGATATTTTACGTGGAGCCATTTGCTTTCTGTTCAATGTAAAGATGTCAGAAATTAATTTATTTTTAAAGGGATAGTTCATCAAAAACTATTTTTTTTGTCATTCACTCACCCTCATGTGATTACAAACCTGAACGAGTTTCTTTCTTCTGCAGAACACAAAACATCTCTGGCTATATTCATGGCGAGAACCAGTCAATCCATACACAAGTCTGTTCTATACACAAGTTGATCCATACACAAGTTGGGGGACAATTTGGAATCCTCAATCAACATAACCTTCAACATTTGTCAAAATACCTTCTTTGTCTTCAACATAACAAAGAGTCCTATACTGTACATGTATTGAATGTCATGAGGATGAATAAATGACACAATTTTAATTTTTGAGAACTTTCCCTTTATGGCTGTTTTGAAATGTTTGGGTTATATAGCTGATACATACAATATTAAGCCTTTTGATTTGTATTTTATGAGCCTTGGTTTATAAAAAGAATAGAGTTAAATATAAAGTCCTCATTTAGATGGCTCTGGATGTGAGTGTTGCAGGTGCGAGTAGAGAGGTGTTGTGTTGAATTCCAAACACTGTGTGGGTCTCAGAACAGCTTCTGAATTGACATTTTAAGTTGAAGGAGACTTGCTGATTTATTCATTGAGACGGGTGAGTGCTCGTATCACTGTTCAAATCAGCCCGAGTTCAGAGGAGATCTCAGAATCATCTGCAGGTGTGCACTTGTTCAACTAGACTTTAACGGGAAAGTTCAATGCATGATGTATGCCATCCGAGCTGACAAGAGGCATCTCCATGGCAACTTGCGGAGGGCTTTGATGTGACCAGTCCTTTATCATGAAAAGATCGCAATCCTAGGAATGAAAGAGGCAGTCACTACATCTTTAGATTAATATATTCGGTAGTGTATTGACTAAGTTCACTTTATTATTAAAGGGGTGATTTAACGCTGTTTCATGCATTCCGACTTCTTTACAATGTTAAAAGTGCTGTCAACTTGTCAAAAAACGAGTTTCTGTATTTCTGTGCTCGATACACTCCCCCAGCGTTCGTATAGGTTTATGAAAGTTTTTTTCAAACATGAAAATCCGTTTCGTAACAACTTTTCTTAGTCCCTTATTGGGCAATTCTCCCGGAAAAGCACGCCCACGGCAAGGCGAAAGAAATAGCCTGTCCACACGTCAACCGACGAGCGATAGGAAGACCCGCTTACCATCAAGATTGGCTGCGCTGCGTCAAGATTGGCTGCCCTGTGGGCCTGCAGCTGCAGCTCCTTACTCTTGCGATAGTGAGAGAAGTTGAGGTGTGTTTGTTTGTTCACGGTATTTTGAACTTGTCAACCTGGATTGCGCGTCCGCCGCAGCGGGAAACATCAGTGACGCGAGTGACCCTCGCAGTTGACAATCACACACAGCCTGCACTGGGAGCGGGTCGCATTCTATTCTTCTTTCAACATGAAATAACAACTAGAAGAAATTCCAAATATGCAGGTCGCACATGCGCGAGTACTTGTAAAAAATGCTCGCGCTGGCTCGAAAACTAGTCGCAAAATGCGACCATTTAGTCGCAGTCTGGAGCGCTGTGTATGATTGTATAAAGCCGCTTTGGGCCGTTGCCAGTATGCCCCCTGAATGAACCGGGCGGCTTTGAAGGAAATTTGGTTATGTCCACTCTTCACTGGGCGCCGTTTCGTTTCGTTCCCTCCGGCCGTGAGCAAAACGCCTGGCCTTTTCCTCATCTCTGGCTCTCATAAAGATGCGGCCTGTCGTATTGTTGTTATTCTGTCTTTGATTATCTCTCACATCCGCAGACCCTTCATACTGACAGAAATATCTTCACCTAATGTTCCTCTCACCTATTAGAGCACAGTTGTGCTCCCGGAGTCATTTGTTTGTTGACAAAGAGCGTTGGTGGAAATAAAATGAATGTTGACTTTATACAAATGGGGCTTGAAATGACTTGTTTGGTGAGGGGGGGTCTGCGCTATGTTTTTGTTATAGCTCAATCTGCTGAGTGTAAATAGCTTTTTATTGCTGAATCTTTAGTGCGTAGAACAAGAGCAGATACACCTGCAGTCGTGAAGGTTACATCACTAGACTTGAAGGGTGTCCTTGTAGGAAACAAACTAACATCGATGTGTTCTGCCAGGTTACGTCTCTTTTAGGAACTTTCTCTTTAACTGTCAATATAATAAATACCTAAAAGAACAATTATTTGACTTATAGGTCCAGTGTGTAATTTTTTGGAGGATCTGTTGACAGAAATGCAATATAATATACATAACTATTGTCTTCAGAGGTGTATACAGACCTTACAGTGAGGGAAATAAGTATTTGATCCCCTGCTGATTTTGTAAGTTTGCCTACTTACAAACAAATGAAGGGTCTATAATTTTTATGGTGGGTTTATTTTAACTGATAGACACAGAATATTTAAAAAAATCAGGGGAAAAAAATGTTATATAAAGGTTATAAATTGATATAACATGATAGGACATTTAATGTGCTTCTCCTTAAGCCACTATTTGGTTGTCTTGGCAATATGTTTTGCGTCTTTGTCATGTTAAAGGCTCATCCATGACCCATCTTCAGTGACCTAGTTAAGGGGAGGAGGTTCTCGTCCAAGATTTTACGGTACATGGGCCCGTCCCTCAGCCCCTCAATGCGGTGAAGTCATCCTGTATACCTGTAGCAGAGAAAAAGCCCTAAAGCAGAATGTTTCCAACACTGTGCTTCTCTGTAGACATGATGTTCTTGGGCTCATAGTCAGCATTTCTCTCCCTCCAAACACAGAAGTCCATTTTGGTCTCACAGCAGTGCCAGCACTTTCGCCAAAGCCTTTTCTGAATCATTTTTATGTTCATTGTCAAACTTAAGACGAGCCAGGCGGGCCTTCTTGGGCAGGAGGACCTTGCGGGTGCGTCAGGATTTCAGTCTACTGTGGCATAGCGTGTTACCAATGTGTTACCAATGTTTTGCTTGCTAACTGTGTTCCCAACTGTCTTGAAATCATTAACAGGCTTCTTCCGTGTAGTTCTGGGCTGATCTTTAACATTTCTCATGATCATCTTTACCCCATTGGGGAAATATTGCAGGGAGCTCCAGAACAAGGGCATTTGATAGTTATTTTGTATATCTTCTATTTCCAAATAATCACACCAACAGTTGTCTCCTTCTCACCAAGCTTCTGTCTGTAGCCTATTCAAGGTTTGTGCAGGTCTCCAATCTTGTCGCTGACATCCTTTAAAACCTATTTGGTCTGGACCATGGTGTTGGAGAGGTTGAACTGGAAGATACAGATTCTGTTGGCAGGCATCTTTTATATACATAACAAGCTGATTTAGGAGTACTTTCTTAAAGTGACAGGACTAATCTGTGGTCCATATAGGCACATAACCAATCTGTGGAGCCAGAATTCTTGCTAGTTGGTAGGGGATCAAATACTTATTTCACTGACTGAAATGCAAATCAATTTATAACCTTTATATAACATTTTTTCCCCCTGATTTTTTTTAATATTCTGTGTCTATCAGTTAAAATAAACCCACCATAAAAATTATAGACCCTTCATTTGTTTGTAAGTAGGCAAACTTACAAAATCAGCAGGGGATCAAATACTTATTTCCCTCACTGTACATAATGAAGCGTTACGTTTTTATGACCTTATTTCTATCTACAGTACATACACCGCGGGTCCCCTTGTATGGAATTCGCCATGTTGATTTCACAAGAATGTCTCCAAGACGCTTAAAACAATCTGCACTACACAACTGTTCTTGTAAACAATAGCTTTTATTATTAAATCTTGTCTTTCACACAGTTTTTAAAGTTCTTTTGCTGGTAGGTTGTCCAGGTGGTATCTTGACTCAAGATCAGATCTCTGTGTGGGTCTTACCATCTGTTCTTGGACTCTTGTTCTTTTAAAATTCTCAGTTGATTATTACAGTCAATGGCGAAGAATGTTTATATTTACTACTTGAATAAAAAAAGAAAGATGTAATTGAGCAAGCGAAGGCTCTAATATCAAAGGTTACTCAACACACACCATCAATAATACTTTCTTTGTTAATGTAGGCAATCCACAGTTTAAGTGTTTGCTTTAATTGAAGGCTAATAATCTTAACCTAAAGGAAATGTGTGCCCGTTTATTATAATGAGCTCTTAAAACAGATATTTACAGTCTTCATGTTGTAATGAGGTGTGGCGTTCCTCCTTAATGCATAATGGCACACCTGCCGATACCCAGTCGTAGTCCTGCTTGGTCTTATTTGGCGATCTTTAGCTCCTGTCTGCATTCACTGCCTGCTCAGCTGATCTATAATGCAACGAAATTGACATTAATGGCTTTATTAGACTCTTAATAGTGACTGCAGTTGTTGCCCCTGTCAGACACAGTCCTTCCAACAGTCCAACATTTATTTATTTATTTTTCACAACGGAAAAGAAGATTGAGCTCTCAAAGTTGTTGCCGCGAGTTTGACAAACGCAGAGCCTGGAATGAATTAATCTTCTCTGTAATGCGTTTTCATTTGATTGAATAAAATCTGGTGCACGTTGGCATTCTGGGAGTCGGGTTTATAGAGGCCCGGATAAAAGCACTCGGTTCTCCGTGCCAACGGACCACTCACCGACCCGGGACGGGAGGAAACGAGATGGGATTCCTAATGCGGGAGCCGTTCTTTTTTTATTGATTATTTATCACAGTGATATGTTCGGAATAGGACCACCTCTTTAAAGCACGGCCGCTGATTTACTGCAGAGCATTTGCAAAGAGAAAGATAGGGAAGAAACTCTTAAGCAGAACCTGAAATAATGGCACGACGTGATTTGTGAACGCACTCAGTGTGATTAACTTGGTGCTGCGATGGATCAACGCAAGCTGTTGACTCCGGCTTCCAGCCTGAAATCCCATGAACATGCTAGACAGTCTGACTCCACTATATGCTGCAATAAAAATCTGTTTTACGTTGGTAGAAATGTTCATTTAAGGTAATATGTGTCGATTTTCTGATGTTAAAGTACTTTCTATTCCAAGATAGTAGTTCACCGAAAAAAGACACTTTTTCTAAATTTGCATGACAATTAACAGATATTTTACATTGCAGTTGCCGAAAATGGGCTCTGGAATGTTCACTTTTGTAAAAGGGCCCCACATAGCACCACTAGAGATTATTGTGCGATTATCAACACAATCTCACGGTAATTGTAACTATTTTACGAGGTGACTTTTACGTATGAATTTGTACGATCTCAATTCGATTTGCTTTAGGGGTGGGGTTAGGGGAGGGCCTTTTTCTAACAATCGTATGTTTTTGTACAATTCACATTGTATGAATTGATACGAATTAGCCACCTCATAAAAGAGTTACGAATTCCCATGAGATCAGGCTGACTAAATTAAATAAATACATTTAAAAAATGCTGTTAGATATTTTCTTTAAGCTTGAAGGCTCAGATTCACATCAGTTGTAATGGACACATTTTCTTATAATACTTTTCTTTAAAGCTTTCTCTTGCTATCGCCCTCTCTGTCGGAAAAATAAAATTGCAGGTTACTTTACATAATTTTATCTTTATGTGGGTTTAGGTCAAATGATGTCAAACTCATGTTCGAAAAATTTCTAATTATTACTATAAGGTTACTGTTGCATGCTGAGGTAAAGGCGACTGTTTTGAACACTGATTTTTTTATGTACTTGCCCAATAATTAACTTTTAACAAAAAAAGTGATGGTTTGCAGCTATAATATCTAAATCTAAATCTAAATCTGGTGGTTTGCAGATCTAAATCTAAATCTAAATCTAATAATATGCAGAAACAATTAACGTATGCATAAGCAATCTATCGGTTAATTTCCCCAAATTTCAGCTAATAGAAAGATATCCTTATTTTCGTTTTTCTATTTACATTTATAGTTTGTTTGGTGACACAGTTCAACACTTATGGTGTTCTGATCTTATGGTGCAGATAGTAACAGGTGAATATAAAGAAGGTGTGACCTCATTCAGCTCAACTGATGGGGACTTCAAATGATTCAACAAAATCAAATATCAAATATAGAGAGGTAGCGTGGGTTTATAGCTTCCCCGATCTGTTATGTGGCCACAGCTGGCCTGGTAATTCACCACACGGAACAGGATTTGGATCGATTTACCTCAGTTATTCCTGTCATCTTATCGATGCGGCGGCCATTGACACGGTTGGTGAGGATTCTCCTGAAAGTAAAAGTGATTTTGGAAGGGCCAACAGTAGGGGGTCTATCATTTTAACCACCTCATCTAAATGCAAATGAGCGTCTAGCGTGACCCTCATCTCCCGGAAAAGCAACGTGTTTACAGATAGGAAGAGGTCTTTACTTGGAACTTGTAGAGGAATAAAGTTTCATGAACACACATTCACCTGTGCCAGTAATGGTTAAAAAGTTACTTAATCATTTGCATGTGAAGTCGAAACTAACAAATGAAGTGAATATGGTGGTTAGGGATGGTTATGGGACATTAAGGTTTGATATTATAAAAAAAATCATACAATTTGTTTCAAGTCATTTTAATGCTGTTACTGCTTGTTTTATTAGATTCATTCGTTGCCACTCAATCAAGATTTGAAGCGAAACCAAATGTGTGTGACAGCCGCTGACGCGAGCGTGACACTGTGGGATGAGCGTGTGCGCTCAGACGTGATTCTGTTACACCTCTCTTTGCTTTGTGTGTGTGTACAGGTCTGCAGGGGTCTCGCGTTCACATTGCTGGCCGTGTTAAGCCCAGGGGGCAAACATAAAATACGCAGAACGGCGAGCTGGGATCATGTCCTGTCTGTTTGACGAGAGAGGATTCTTGTGCAGGGTCAAGCATATTGAGATGGCAGGTTGACAGATAGATACTAAGAAATAAGTGTCAGATCTGTGCTGATGGAGTTAGTTGCTAGTTACAGTCTATATCTGGGTTGATTATTTAAGACTGATTTTAAGTTCATTTACAGTTTTATTCTGGGTTGATTATTAGAGACTTTTTTGATTGGTTACAGTTTGATTATGGATTGATTAATAAAGACTGATAATCAGTTAATTACGTTCTGATTCTGTATTGATTAATAAAGACTGATAATCTGTTGACTACATTCTGATTCTGTATTGATTAATAAAGACTGGTAATCTGTTGACTACGTTCTGATTCTGTATTGATTATTAAAATCTGAAAATCAGTTGATTACAGTTTGATGCTGGATTGATTATTAGAGACTTTTTTTGATTGATTACAGTTTGATTTTATTGTGGATTATAGACCTTTTATGTATTGATTATTGTAGACTGTATTTTGATTTATAGTCTTAATTCTGGATTGATTATTAAAGTCAGATTTTTGGTTGATTAGTTTAATTCTGGCTTGATAATTAAAGAATGATTATCAGTCCCCTACAGTCTGACTCTGGATTGATTATTAAAGATTGATTGATTACAGTTTGATTCTTCATGGATTATTATAGTTGATTATTTACAGCTTGATTCTCGATTGATTATTAAAGACTTTTTCGATTGATTACATTTTCATTTCATGGATTATAGTCTAATTCGGTAAAGATTCATTGCATTTCAAGTATGATTCTGTATTGATTATTATAGACTCAATATTTTGCTTCACAGTTTGATTCTGGATTGATTATTGAAGACTCATTATCAGTCGATCACTGTCTGATTCTGCATTCGTTATTAAATATAATTTTTCATTTGATTGCAGCCTAATTCTAGGTAGATTTTTACAATCGGACTCGTATTATAATATTTGGACTTGATTCTTGGTTAAATATCACATATCACTCTGATTATAAGCTATTGGTTAGTATTTCACTTTGACCCTGAACTGAATGGTATATGTCGAGTAGGAGCTTTAGCATGTGGAATCACGCTGTTGCTGGTTTACTCGGTAGACCCAGATTTTAAAGGGCTTAATGCAGAGCCAGACCACTTTCTTGTCCGCAGACGGCTAGAGACTCCAGCCAAAACACTGCTTTCTAAAGTATCACAAGTTTAACAGCACATCTCTTCTGTACAGCCTAAATATTTAGCTGCATTTGAAGCCTTTTGATGCGTTTCAAAAGCAGCAGATTTTGTTTGGTGTTTTTAATTGAATTGGACCCGCTTATTCCCATCAACCTTTCATTCCTTTTTAATTTTCACATACGGTACCTTTAGGAGCACAGTTAAAAGAGTGTGTCATGAGAGACTTGCTGAAGTCTATTGGTCTTTTTTCCTCCACATCTGTGTTTAGAGCGAAGCCCCCACAGGGCACTGAGGTTGATTGTTATTTCGTCTGCCTTCGTTCCAAAGCCAAGCAAATCACTCAACAGAACGTCAGTCCGTCCAGCCAGGACTGATCAAGCACTATGTCTTTATTAGTTATGGGTAGAAAGGGTTCGAACGGCACTCACTTTAAAAGATTAGCACTTATCTTAAAGGTCATTATTGAGATGATACTACTAATCTATATGTAATATAGGATGCTTTTTTGTAAGCCATCATTTTTAACATTGCTGCATAGCAACCAGTATTGGGTGTAACTAGTTACTAAGTAATTAGTTACTGTAATTTAATTACTGTTCCCTTGAAAAAGTAAAGTAAGGGATTATTCTTATTTTTTGTGTAATTTAATTACAGTTACTTCTGATGTTATTGAACTAAATACTGTGTAATATATTCAATAGTGGAAATGACATCAAAATTATAAGTCTAACTTAAAAATCATTTACTCACCTTCGAGTTGTTCCAAACCTGTATACATGTGTGTGTTCTGATGAACACAGAGAAAGATATTTGGAAGAATACTTATAACAGATTTCCCCCCCATTGACTTTCATAGTAGAAAAAATACAATGGTAGTCAAAAGTGCCCCAGAACTGTTTGATGTCCTACATTCTTCAAAATATCTTCTTTTGTGTTCAACAGAACAAAAAAAGAAAGAGAAAGTTTTTTTTCCTACTATGGTAGTCAATTGGGGACAAAATCTGTCTTGTTATAAGCATTCTTCCAGATATCTTTCTCTGTGTTCATCAGAACAAAGACATTTTTACAGATTTGGAACAGCTGGAAGGTGAGTAAATGATGACAGGTTTTTCATTTTTGGGTGAAGTATCCCTTTAATGTATCCTTCTTACATTTGTATACTTTGGTCAGTTGCTAAGAATAATTTATGTAGTTATTTATTATTTATTTGAATGAATTAAATAAGCCTTTTCATGTCTATCCTTGAATCAATTCTAATCAAGGTTGATGTAGGATATAGAAAGTAATTAGTAATAAGTAATTAAATACTTTTTGAAGAGAGTAGTTTGTACAGTAATCTAGTTACACTATTGTAACACTTCAACAAATCAGTAAAAAATAGCAGAAAATACCGAGATGGGCATCTGAATGAAAGATATTGATCTGTCTGGAATTGTGCAACTCTGTGTCATAATGAAAGTAAATTTTATTTGGATTTTGCCTGTTGTGGTTCACACACTTTGCACAAATTGTAGTAGCCTATTACTGCTTCTCAACAATATTTTCATAGAACAGTGATTAAGCATCATTATTTGTGTAAACATGCAGCTAGCAGCTTAAAAACACTTGTATGCCACATATGGATCTGGAAGTGACAGGTGTGATGTTGATGTTGACGTTTCCCTCTTTACCCCCCCAGCATTAGACGTGTTTACTATCGCTGGTGTCAGATGTGTTGTATTGTTGGCAAACAGCACTGCAAAAGTACCTCATACCATCTGTGATGTGGTAGTTTTGACTTTTAAGCTCACTGTGTGATGACATATTGCTGAAGTTTGCAGCATTTACATCATTCTTTACCAATTTACAACACAGTTTACTGATTTACAAGTTTGATTTAAAGGGACAGTTCACCTAAAAATGAAAATTCTGTCTGAAAATTTGAAATGACTGTCAAAAGGGCCCTAGAACTGTTTGCTTTCCTACATTCTTCAAAATATTTTCTTTTGTGTTCAAAATTTTCCTACTATGGTAGTCAATGTCATTGGTGACCAAGAACTGTTTGGTTACAAGCATTCTTCCAAATATGTTTCTCTGTGTTCATCAGGACAAAGAAATTTATACCTATTTGGAACAACTTGTGGGTGAGAACATGATAACACAATTTTCATTTCACACTGCAAAAAAAAAAAAAAATCAGGAGCACTCTAAAAATGATGAGTTATTTTCAACTCAGTGTTGGGTCAAAAAGGGATGAACATAACCCACTGGGTGGATTGTTTCAACCTAAATGCTGGGTTGTTTTAACCCATTGTTGAGTCAAATAACAGGGTTATTCCTGGCTTAAAATGAGACTGAGGTGGTGCAACGCACGTGTAGGCTTACCGTCCCTTTAAGTGGCTTAACAAAACACTTATATTAAAGTTCTAAAAATGAATCAAAATAAGCTAATAAGTTATATAAAACATTACATTTATTCACCCGAACAGAAAAGTTGAACAAGCTTTTTATCCTTTCCAACTAACTTTTCATCTTATTAAATGAGCAAAGCTCATTCACATCCTACATTCTCTTGTGGTTCACTGAGCTTTGAATGATTCGCTGATCTCTTACATTCTGTTTAAACGAATCGGTTCAAAGGAGTCATTTGTTTGCGAGTCGTTCTGATCTCAATGTGCGTTCATACTGGCGAACTCGCTGTGTGCAGAATAACGCTGATTCAACGAGCCAACTTCACAGCTAAAAACATTACAGTGATGAAGAAACCTTTTCAATAAATTGAACGTAAAACACCGGAACAACCGTGAAACACAGCTAATACAGCTCCTAATATAGCTCTTCCACTGAACTCTTCAGCGCTCACTGTTCTGATAATGAAACAGCGCCTCCGTTGTGGCGTAATGCCGCAACTGCAGTTACAAATGACAGTCTGTTTAATGCCCGCAGTGTTTTTTGTGAAGACGCTCGACATAATTTTGCCAAGAGTCGGAGGCGGCACAAAATTTGACTGAGGCGGCCTCCTCCAATTTCTCTATGCAGGAAAAACCTTGGTCAAATATAAACGATTTGCTTGGCTAATTTAACCCAATGGCTGGTTCATCCCTTTTTGACCAGAGTCAACTCAAAACTTTCTGGTGACTGGCAGACTGGCACAATTGCAAATGATCTCTTGTGGTAGCAGACTGTTCCTTAAATTTACAGAACTTTAGCTAAGACAATTCGAAGTCACTAGAAAATTTTAGGCCTTAAATTGCTGCTTTACTCGATCATGGTGATTACGAAAATACAGTCTGAAAGAAAGATAGATGTATTCATTTGATTTTTAATACATTATTTTACCAAACACTAAACTTGTGACTAAAAATTCAGAACCACGTTTCAAGCCTCAAGTTTACATTTTTGGTCATATAGTTCAGCGTCTGATCATATAAAGACATGCATTTTTGAAAACAAGCCAGGCTTGAGCTGTCGCAAAGACTCTCTCTGGATTTCAACAATCTGAGACTAATGAAGAATTATCACTCTGCTTTTTGCTGACTCTCGCTTTCTTTTGCGGTCGCCATAGTTACACGATCTCCATAGACTCCAAGTGTTCCATTGCCTCAAGGAGTGATTCATTGTTGAAAATTATTCACGAACAAACATGGTTATATGTTATAATTCCCCACATTAAAATCAAATTAGATTTTTGTGGATAAAAATGTGACTAGTCCTAGCAGAAATTAAACCTATACTAGAGGCGATTGCCATTGTGTTGCTATGCAGGTGCTAGTTGGTTGTTTCTAGGGCGCAGATTTTCATAGTTCTAATGTTTAGATACATCTGAGGGCCTTTCTTTACTAAACTATGGTGTTTTTTTTCTACCAGGCAAATCAATTCCAGCCCTTAGAAAATCTTCAAAATCCTCTCAACAAGCTGCACAAGTTACGCAATACCACAGGGTTAGGGGGTTTGTTCAAATCCCTAGTCTCAAGAATGAGCACAAAAAAGTGTTTTTCAACAGTCTCTCACCTTTTCGCCATTATTTTGATAGGCCGCTGTGTTTATTGTGTCCTCTGGATGATTGTGAGAGGAAAAACAGTCCCGATGTATCTCATCAGATAAGGTCTATCGCAACCGAAAGCATTCACATCGGCCCTTCCTGTCAATGTGCACCTCTTTCCTGTTATCTTCTCCAATTTTTGTTTTTTATGTTGGCAGCGCTGGCTGATATCGACACCCCTCTCTCCTGTATATTGCTCACGGCCTTATCGCCGAGTGTTCTACAAAGGGGTCAAAGGAAGAGTAATTCCTCCGGAGAGAGACATATTTCAATTTAAGGATGGTTTATTCATTGTGTTGTTCGGGCAAAGGTTCTAATGCACCTGTCCTGCCACAGAGCCGTGAGACTTTAACGTGCCCAGATTGCCCCATTGTGTCGCCTTGTAGGATTTTGTTAAACATTCGACTGGCCGGAACGCAGCCTCCAATCTCTCATGTGAATTTTTCTTAGTTTTAAATTGGAGATATTCACGTCAGTCGAGTTAAACTAATGGTATTGATTGGACGGTTCATTACCGGCGTGCTGGAGAGACCATGCCTCAGCAGTTTTCTCATATACCCCTCCCATGAGCATATACAGGCAAGGAAAAACATGTTGACTGTGTTGTTTCCACATCAGACAACGGATTTAACTGTCAGGAATACCAGTTAGCCCTTCAGGCGCAACCTTTTGTTTAGTAATGTGATCCGTGTTCTGCGGTTCAAGGATAAAATACATAGATCATTGTTGCGTTTTGACATTCATTCACAGTGGGCTGTGTGTAAATAATGCAGTTGGTGTGTAAATACTGTGTAGGGGATGTAAAGTTGGTGAGAATGCAGGATTAAGCTGAATTTCAAATTGCCCAAAAAATGTATGAAGAATTGATAGTGTGCTTCCTCGTATCAATGCGTAATATGCATAGACAGTTATGAATAAGCCATCGGCTGGTTGGTATTCTCAGATGGTAAACATTGTCGCACTGTGGTGCTATTAAAACATTGCTTCGTTTGTTTGAGCACACCAGTCAGCATAACACGGCAACACCTCCAATCAGAGATGGGAAGTAACGAAGTACAAATACTTCCTTACTGTACTTAAGTAGATTTTTCTGGCATCAGTACTAGTACTCCAACATTTATTTTTCCGACTTCTTTTTACTTCACTTTTTACATTTTTACACAAATATCATATACTTTCTACTTCTTACATTTTCAAACCAGTCTCGTGACTTTAGTTTTAATCTGTATTTGATGCACAATGAATATTATTTCTTGCCATTGCGTGACTTTTTCAACCTAATGATAGGGCTGCCTAAAAGCCAAAGCGCTGTGTGAGGCCGCCACTGGCCAATCAAATGTAAGAAGGCGGGCAAAGCGCCGGTGACCAATCAAATCACTGAGTAACTGTTCTCGATCTCGAGTGTGATATTCAGCATAATGTGATGACTCATAAATGATAGAGTTTTTAGCGCGAAAGGACCAGATTTTAAATATGTAATTTAGCTATCGAAGCGACCGCAATTCCAAAGTGGCCTAAATATAAGTTGCACTGTAATAATGTGAATTACACATGTGGTGAGAAACGACTCGAAGATTCTTTGTAAATATAAGTGTAACTGAAATTAGAGCACAGTTAAACGATTTAATAAAGTCAAACTAAATATGGGATTATACTACTTCTGTCCAACATCAGCAAATCTTTTAAACTGTACAGACTAGTCTGGCATAGTTGTCCTTGACAGCTACTGGATTTAACAGTAGGTTTTGACAGCTTTGCTAAATTTAGCTACAAACATATACTTCACTAAAGACGTACTGCAGTTCTGTCAGAAGGTAAGGAAACTCGTAAGCGCATTATTGTTGCTGTTGTTCATTATCGTGCACTGCAGTATGTATCAATGAATTGCATATTTTTTGCTATCGTGGTGTGTGCATGAAGTTCATGAACGAGTGCAAAATACCTGCTCATTGCGTTGCTTTCCGATTAACTAATTATAGTGGGCACTTTTGCACAAAAATTTCGCTAATTTCCCGATTGACGTTTTGAAGTGGTTTTCTGGACATATTAGTCTTATTTTCGAACTCTGTTAATGCATTTGCCTTGTTTGATCTGTCTGATCTATTTTCCTGGTTTTTATGATGATTTTTTCATCTTGTCATATTATAAGGAGATAAAAATGATCCTTATCAACGTTGATTGACATTGCAATAAACTTCTATCACATTATTTTGGCAGTTGAAATTTTGGGCTGGTTTTTGTTGGAGTGAGTAGGTTTTAGTGAGCCTTTGGGCTGGAAATCCTCCACCTAATCTGGCAACACTGTCAGCAAGATGTTTCAGTTTTAATGTTGAACTAGTGCAACGTACAATGTAAGAGGCTAAACATTTAATATTTTAAAATTGATTTACTGTACGACTGACAGTATTATCCAATGAGGCAAACTACAAAACGCTGTGTTGAATGGAAAAACATCATAAACATGATTCATGTAATTCGTACATCAGTGTGACTAGAGAAGAAACATTAACAGAGCCGTTTTCAGCGTTTTATTAGGGATGGGGTTAGGAATAAATTGTTTTAATGGTTACCAAGTAAATTGACCTGCTTAATTAATGTTTATTTCTTAGTTTTCTCCTTTGCATAATGATATGTCCATGTCTGGTCTGTATTTAAAATTTAAAGGGACAGTTCATCTAAAATTGAAAGCAGTGAAATTCTGTTATAAAATGTTTTGACAATCACAGTACCAAACAGTCATTCCCTGGCTATTACGCATCACAGACATAGGCTAGTAGTCTATGAAGCTGCCACGGACCAAGGCGGAAGACAACACGAAAAATGGCACATTATCTACTTAATGGTAGTTCAGTTGTGAGGTCCAGTTACGAGCGTGGCTCTAAAACAGGTAGTAGTATTGGCTACTTTTTACTTAAGTACATTTTAGAGCCCATACTTCTTTACTTTTACTTGAGTAAACAAGTACTTCAACTTTTACCAGAGTACTTTTAAACATGACTATCTGTACTTCTACTTAAGTAAAGGATGTGTGTACTTTTGCCATCTCTGCCCCCAATCCTAACTTATGTATGAATTTCATAGCATTAAATCGATATCAAAAATAGCACTAAAAATAAATTATTCTGTAGTTTATTTTACTAAGAGCTTTTCTTCATTTTTCTTTTTACCATCTGGTTACAACGTGATTTTAGTGGATGTACGAAGTCAGTTCTTCTCAAGTTTGCGCAGTTGTCCTGGCGGAGTGACCACAGGTGTAGCTCATCTAAGATGTTTTACGTGAAAATCGATCAATTGAAATTGATCTCAATAGCGCTTTTACAATGTTGCAGTGCTTCAAAGCAGGTTTACATGAAAAAGAAAACGCAGAAATAAAGACTATTATTAGATCTATACAACACATACACATGAATACATACTTTTAATATAGAAAATACATGTATTCTATAAATATATATTAATTTTTTTTATAATAGAATACATTTTCAGAGCACATACAGAATACAATGGAAGTTATTATTGCACATTTTATTGTTGTCATAAAAGGACTGTAATCCACTATAATGCTATGTGTGTTAATGCTGTATTTCTAAATTTATTCTAACAAAATAAGATGAAGTTGACATATTATTGTCTAATGCTGGGGTGTTGGATAGTATATAATGTTGCGACTGAACGAATCACATCAGATTTCTCTGCGTTATGTAAATAAGTGGGTGTGGCCGACTCACTGAAAGCACTGAGTGTGACAAAGATAAATTAAGAAACATTAACATACATTTCAAGAGAACTATGTTTTGATAGGGTAGCGGGACCGCAAAGGACCGTTGAGAGACGGTAATCAAACTCGGGTCGCCTTAAGCCCACTTCCGCTATATGTTGGCGCGCTAACCACGAGGCTATAGGCACTGAGAATGGAAAAGATTTTTTGGGTTACTTGTGTTTGAACTTGCTCTATTTGTCTTTCACACACAAAAACACAGGTAGATGACCATGGCACATCTGACGCCATGGCCCTTTCCCTGATTCGATCTCTGTGGAATACTCCCTCACACCAAACAGGAAGCCAGTGACATCACAATATCCTGTCTTTTTGAACCGCAGTCCCGTGACATCACATTCTCTGTGCACTATTGTAAAGCTTCTCTTTGATAAAACCCACTAAAGATGGGTTATATTCCACAAATCAATGCAAAAGCTTTTCCACGCAGTTAAAGCTTTTGTGTCACGCTATGGGGGTATCGTTGCTTATGTTTTTCCAGGCCATAGAACGGAGTGTGAAAGACTTGCACATATTCCCCGGCCTTGTAATCCTCTTAGATAAATAGAAGAACATTTTTGCTTGTGAGGTTGAGATTTCTTTTGAGGCCCATTCTTTCCTCTCAGCCCCATTATTAAGACGTTTGTGTTGTGGAAAGGCAAAAGGAGGGTTTCCTCTATTCTGTGAACCACGGGCTCCACCACCTGTAACATGTAATTATAGTGCTCGCAAAGAAAACAAAGAAGCCCATTGTTGTTAGTAGAAGAAGATTATGAACTGAAGACTTTTTTGCTTTCGGAAAGGTCTAAAGATAGCTCCCACGGCATCGAACACAAGTCAGCATAGTCTAGCTCGTTGCTTTCCAGCTGAGAGGATTCATATAGATTTTTTTAGCGTAGTCATATCCAGGTGTAAGCTCATGGAGAAGCACATGGTGTAATCGGATCTCTCTCACTTCCAGCCAGTCCTGCAGCTCGGGACTGTTTTACATTCAGCTCGAAGACTGTACTGAAAGAATTTTGAGAGGGGCGTATCCACGATCACATTCCATTTGAATCTAAACCCGTGATAATATCAAGAGCTGGTTCTATCTAGATCAGTGCAGAATTCACAAAGAGTATTGATATCTGATTGGCTGTGTTTCGCTTGTTGTCAAAATCTAGATATCCACCACGTATCCATCCTCATGATGTTCCAATGCATGATGTTTCCTTAGATACTATTTAAAATCACCATCGTGCCATTCAAAACCTTTTTTACTGGAACACAGTCTGAAATTTTGAGATGTTTTAGTGGTTTTGTGGCCATACAATGGAAGTCATTGGGGTCAATGTTGTTTGGTTACCAACGTTCCTCAAAATATCTTCTTTTGTGTTTTGCAGAAGAAAGAAAGTCATACAGGTTTGAAATGACATGCGGGTGAGTAAATAACGAAATCATTTTCATTCTTAGGGTAGTGGCATCAAAACGCCTGCCAGATTCTCCGTAATGAAAATAAGCCGTGCCGCTACCTCTCCAGTAATTTGCATTGACGCCCGTGCAGATGTTTTGCTGTGCTTTTTAACCGAATTAGATAAACATTATTTAGGCCCGCTGTGCTTCCCCGTCGGTGTACAATGTTGATCATGGCCGTTCAGTCTTTTTTTGAACGCATGAGGTGATTGTATTGGAGGTGTGTAGGATTACATCCCATTCAGATGATCCCATTTAAACCACCAGAAACGTGGACGTACATTCCACTGTTACTTCAGATGATATTGCCTCGGTAGAATCTATTAAAGTTCCTCTCAATCATCAGATGTTTGAACGTTTGGTTGTCTCATTGTACTGAAGTGCACCGGGTGCCAATTTATAACAGCCTCATGCATATCCACATCAATTCAGCTCAATTAAAGGCCATTGTGTCCTAATTAGCCTTTAAGTTGGGGTAATGGTGCTGTGAGAGTTATGCTACGAGAGGAACACTTTTAGATGTACTCACGTTTCTAACAGGTCTTATGTTGAGATATGAATGATCTGTCATGCTTCGCTTGAAGTACCCATAATGCATTAGTGTTGGCTCTCAATGTGTTCATCATTGCTTTATTATAACGAGTTTTAATGGTTGTGAGGGATGCTTTCCCATGCTAGGTCTTTGCTGTATGGGTGTCCTGAATGGGTTTTAGTGTGTTGCTACGTAGTTCCTGGACAGTTGCTAGGGCGTTGCTAGGTTGCCAACTTTCCCAGGGTAAAATATCTCGCAGCAAATCTTGATATTGTAGCTACACGTTATGGCTCAGGACAGGTTCTAGTCACACAGACTGTTTCAGTTGTTAACGCGAGTCAAGTCAAGTTTATTTTAATAGCGCTTTTTACCAGTCACGTCAAACAGCTGTACAGGGAAAAAAAACATGTTAAACAAACAGAATAAAAGACAGAGTCCTAATAAATGATATAAAACACACAAGCGTTAGAACCAAATAGTATACAACCATTTTGTGTCATTTTGTGTTCGAAACTGATTGTGCTGCTGCTCATCTTGGCCAGGACACTGTGAAAGAGATTTTTCATCTCAGAGAGGCTTTCCTGGTTAAATAAAGGTTAAATTAAAAAAATGTAAAAACATTTTTAGAATTAAATCAAAATGTTAATCAAACATCTTTAATTATATTAATTATATACGTAAATTAATATAATTATATAATCAAATATCATTGAAAAAAGCAAAAGCTGAAACTGGTAGTGCTTCTGGACCACTGCTGTTTATATCTTGCAGAATGATCTATAGCTCAGGTTCCCCCCTTGAGTTTTTGTCTATTTTACTGTCCGCCAAAAAATTGTCGTTGTTGCGAAATACTTGCGCAATAATAATAGTGATGCTCGTCTTAGAAAACACTACTAATTAAGAAAATATTATCGAATATTATCAAAAAATTATACAAATCTTCAATTTATTTGTACATCTGGAGCGTTTTCCTCAAAATACGAGATGGCAGTGTACTCCGAGTCTGACAGCTGCTCTTTGTTTCATTTGACGTGTTTTCTATGGCAGCTGCCAGACACACGAGAAAAGTAGCCAGCGTCACACCCCCAGCGGGTTGAACAGCGGTGTGTCGGTAAACCTGGAGTTTAACCGTCCAGTAGCCGCCCATCATTTCTGACACCTTCGTTTTCTCTCTATTTAAAAGACGTTCTGCTGTACTTTCAGATTTATTGGCTTTTAATGGTTACAGACTTTTGCAGAGGTGCTGGAATATACGAGGGACTTGTCCCTCAGGGTAGGATGGCAAGAATAGGAAACTGGAAAGAGTGTTTGTGTGGAAGAAAGAGAGACAGCGAGATGCAGAATAAGTAAGCGAGATAAGCATGGATCTCCTGAGCAGAAATCGCCACAAGGCAGTTTGATTGGCAGCGTGTGGGTGTGAGGAAATGAATCATCCCGTCTCTGTTTAAAAAACCTTTTCCTTTTTGTCGTCTTCCATTTCATGCTGATGCCCTTCATCTTCCTCCTCCTCATCAGCGCCACAGCCGTTAGCATCCCAGCCACTTTTATTGGGCTGTTAAAGAGGTCATTAGGGAATAACAGGCTTCAATGTTAACTACTTCCTGTCCTTCAAGGGCTCACACAATGTGTTCACATCAACATCAGTATGCGGGTGAGGAATTGTATTGATGAGGAAGGAAATTGAAAACCAGATTTGCTTTCTTTTTTGAAAAACCTAGTGTGTTGTCTACCTAGGCAGCATTTTAAGGCGTCACTGTAGGCGTACTGTGCTACTAGACTTGACATCGGTCACTTGTGATGTTTCATGTCACTTAAAATGTAAAAAAAAGTCAGCCCATGTAGGCGGTAGACAGGGAGGCAGTTTTTGAGTTTTGTAGCAGAGCTATTGATTCATCATTGAACGTCTTTTCATTTAGTTATTCTGTCGCTTGTCGAGTCTCTGCGTCTTTCTCGTTACGCACCAGATCTTTGCTTAATTTCCACGCAAATGTGACGTCCCGGTTGCCTAATGCTTTGTGACAAGAGTCGCGCAACCCTGTTACATTAATCATTTCAGGATGAGCGCGCTCTCCCAACGATGGTTTCCTCGAGATCTGCCCAAAAACGTCTCGCCTAACCACATTTTTGAGGTGTTTTCCAAACTAAAAACTTTTTTTGTTCATGTGTGTGTTTTTGAAGACAGTTTGCACATTTTGTGACGCTCCCTTTCTCTTGCAGGTGACATCACTCAGAAAGGTTACGAGAAAAAGAGGGCGAAACTGCTCGGGGCGTATCTGCCACAGCCTCCAGGTAAAAGAACCGACTCTCACATCCCACCGCAGGGAAACTGTAGCGTTTGAACCCCAAAAACAGGTTTAAACAACTGAGGTAGGAGACTGAACCGGCTCTTGTTTTTTTTCTACAGCAGAGGGTTTACTGTCTCTTTTCTCATTTAAACAGATCCTATAAACCTGCTACGGGAATCAGTTTTCTGTGGTCTAATTTTCTAGGTCTTGGGATCTGGACAGATGGATTTCACATTAGATCTCTGTTTCAATGTCTGGAAGGCTGATATTAAAATAGCAATATCTTTTGAATGGCATTGGAGGCTGTGGTCAATAGGAATGGGTTATGTTAGTCGGAAAGGGAGATTTTCAAGAACGTTGGTAACCAAACAACATTGGACCTCATTGACTTTCATTGTATGGACAAAAAACATTTTTCAAAATATCTTCTTTTGTGTTCTGGAGAAGAAAGAGTCACATACAGGTTTTGAACAACACAAGGGTGAATACATGATGACAGAATTAAAATTTTGGGGTGAACCATCCCTTTCATGTTTTGCTGTTGCTATGGTTGCTGGGGGCAGTTGTGGCCTAATGGTTAGAGAGTCGGACTCGTGACCAGAAGGTTGCCGGTTCGATTCCCAGGGCCGGCGGGTAACAACCGAGGTGCCCTTGAGCAAGGCACCTTACCCCTACTTGCTCCCCGGGCGCTGCAGTGATAGCTGCCCACTGCTCCGGGGGTACGTGTGTGTTCACTACTCTCTGGATGGGTTAAATGCAGAGGTCACATTTCGTTGCCTTGTACCTTCGTACATGTGCAATGACAATAAATTGAATCTAAATCTAAATCTAGGTCATTGCTCACCTGAATCTCTGTAAAATAATTTTTTCATCCCCCGGGTAAAAAAAGGTGATAGCTTCTTAACAAACCACATAATGAAAGGTTGAGTGCAGAAGGTTAATACTTACAGAGATCAGGGTTTGTTGAAATCTCTAATGCAAAAGGACTAGTGTAGGTCACATGACCAGGTATTAGAGAAATATCTAGATTAAGGTCTGCATTTTGAAGGGACTTTAATCAGACACGATCACACGCACACAGATCAGAATCAGACCTGTGCCAGATAAAGGTAATAAAGTCTAAATGGGTTGACAGTTTAAATAGAGCTTAAATAACAGAAAAGAGGTCTTTTTTGGTCTCTTCACTCTTTTTAAAATTGCATTTAGCAGGCGATGCCATCCGTAACCTGCGTCTATCTCCACAGTTAATCTTTGCATTTGCACTCTGGTTCTCCAGCGCTTCTGTAAATGAGCCGATAAGTGACGGGACACCAGAATTAAGAGCTCTCTTAAGCTCTTCTCAAGAGCTTCATAAAAGCGCTTAGAAATGTTTCTTTCCATGGCACTGAAAAAGAATCGTCTCAGAAATATCAGCGGAGGAAAGATGAAAATGTTCAGCGTTGAGCACATTCACCTGTTAAGGCGAACGCTTTGCATTAGGACTATTGAGTCTCGGAGTGTCTCGCATTCAGATGGTAAGATGGCATTAGTGTGAACTTTAAAAGCCAGCTGTCATTACAAAGGCTTTAATTGCTCTCTTTGCCTTCCAAAAAATGTTGTCCTTTTTTCCCCCGTGAAAAGAGTGTGTATTACGGTCTTATGAGGTCAGCTCTGCAATTGTAGTTTGGTAAAAATGAATGTAACTTCAGAAGGTTTGGGCTCGGCGCGTCTGGCTGCATTGTTGATGAGCGCAGCATCTGTTGCCATAGCAACAGGCAGCCCGCGCGTTCCCAGTCTGGCTCCTATGACATCATGCTCGGCACAAAGCGCTTGTCGTAGACTGTGCTGCGAAGAAAGGCATGCGCCAGACGACTCCGTGAGACGTGTGAGCTCCTGCGGGAACCGATGTTATTTAACAGTCCCGTGATGGCATGCGCATGGGCGTAAAAGATCGGTCATTTATGTGTTGGAGCAAAGGAAAGTGGCAAATGCCATCCACCCTACCACAATGCTTCACCTGGTCGTGTGTGCAGTTGGATGTCCTCTTTTTTTCACGAGTACAGCACTTTGGTTGGCCTCGGCCGGTTTCAAATGTCGTCTATTATAACATTTTGTATTGTATTGTAATTTTATAACTAGCATCCCAAAACAGTCTAAAATCTGAATGCATTGCATTACAAAATCGTTTGAATAATGTTCTGTTTAAAATTATTATAAATTAATATTCATAATGTTTTATTTTGTTTTTGCGCACTTTAGATTTTGGGATCACAAGTAAATAAAAAAGTTAAATGTCATAGAGATACAAGATAAAGATAAAGAAAACAAATGTTTTTTTTCAGGCAAATTCAAATGATAAATTTATATTATTTTAATGTAGAAAATGTTATAGAATGTTTTTATATGTTTTTTTGTATGTGAGGTTATATGATTTTTTTTAATGCAAACACGTCATCTTATTTGAGACAGAATTTAAGTCATGTTATACTTGCATCAGGGTACCGTCACTGAGGAGACATTTGTTACTTTCAAGGTTACTTAGACTTTAACTGGGTTAATATCGATCTGTGACTATTTCTCTCATGATCTGTAGTTTTTTTAGAGTTTGTCGTACTTGAGTCATTGCAATGTCAGAAAGTCACCATCACATCCTCCTCTGCATGAGCTGGTACATGATTCCCACTTTAACCCGCTGTCCCACCTTCTGTCTTTTTGAATGAATAAATCTACCCGCTGATGTCTTTGGCTGTGGCAGCACGGGGCCAAAAATTGATTTCTTCGCTCTGCACGCAGAGCTCTTGGCTGAAGTGTCGAACGCAACACGGGCCGTCTCACGTGTCCTGAAGTCTGCCAGAAAGCGTGGAGACGCGCTCGGCTCTCTGCTCAGAACTCAAGACAACAAAGAGTGGAACGGAGCGGAGGTGGCCAATCAAAAGACTGATATGAGTCATAGCAGACCAATCACTGCTGTGTATGGCTGGAAATAATCTATTCTCAATTAGAGATGCGACGGCTTAGAAGTTTAGGCACATGTCCATGTTTGCTTTTTCTTTTCATGTATGGCCGTATGGCTGTTGAACGGGCCAACAAAGAAATAATTAAAAAAAAAAGTAGAATATGAACTCTTGTCAGACATAACATTCTTTGGTTATGATTTCAGAACTAACTTTGTAGTACTCCCATCTTCATAAAATAGATCCATCAAATACATTTTAAATAGATGTAAATAATCACTGCAGAAAATGTGAAAGTCTGCAGATTCAATCTGTGTTCATATGTTTGCAGATAAAATACATACATGCAGTTGTTGTGTTGTGTTTGCTTTGTTTTGTTGTTGCTTTTATGTAACTCGTTGACATGTTGGAAACATTTTGTGGTAATAGAACGAGACAAGGGAGAAGGTTGTAAACAACAAACGAAATGAGCGAAACGCTGATTAAAACAAGAACAAGCAGGGCGGTGGTGATGTTTCTCTCAGCCCGTCTGTAAATGACAGCGTCCCAGACGGAGATGTATGAGGTGAATATGTAATAAACGAATCCCTTGATGAGATTGTTAATTGTTCATCTCTCTCCTTGTCCTTCAGGGTTGGAGGCGTCCATGGCCCACGAACGCCGGCTACCCATGGCTCCGTCCTGTGCATCACGATACCACCGCAGACGATCCTCGGGCACCCGTGATGAACGTTACCGATCAGGTGAGTCAGCGGCAACCCCCCACACTCTCCACGGCTTGTAATATAACAATTGATTTTATATTCATTTATATGAATATTTAATTGTTTATTAATTGTATTCAATTAAATCAAAACAGGTATTGATTCTTTGCGGAGGTCTACCTGAAGATAGTTTGGCAACAATACATTTGTTTATGTTGTTGCGGCTGAAACTGTCTATAAATGTCTTTGTATGTTTATCATGAGTAATTTTAGTCACAAAGATTTATTGAAAAACAACCCGCTGTCTTATTTCAAAACGGTACAAGGGTACAATAGAGGTCAACATCACTATTCTTTAAGATTCTGCTGGTTCTTAATTGTAGTGACTATTAAAAACAGCTATAGCGCATCACTTCCTGTCAGGATGAGTTCTAGCTCTTCCTGACTTCCTGTTAAGATCATTCCCTGCCATTTAGTTAGAATGATACAAATACATTGACTAAGTCCACAAGTGTGTTGATGGAATATGGTGTTGTGTATCTCAGTGAATCCAAATAACAGCTTGGATTATTAGAAGCCGTGACTCTGTGAGAAGAGCAGCCGTGGGTACAAGCTACAGTCAACCATTGTGTCATCACACGCACACACACAGCACCGTGTGATGAGTCAGTAACGCAAGATCACATAAGGGGTGGAGGTGGTGACTTGGCTCCCTTCACAAACTCGCTCAGCCATCAGCCGCTGAGACTCATCTCGCACACGTCATTGTGAACACCAGTTTGGGGGTCAGCGGAGAAGATGACCCAAAAAAGTGATCATTTAGTTTCAAACCCATATGCTGCAATTTTGGGAAAAAAGATTCTGCGTAATGATCCTTGAAAAATGTCAACAATATCAGCATGCGAGTTTGAAACAAGACAGATGCTTGGGTCAACTTGACTTTACAACTTTCTTTTCATTTAGTTTGCTTGAAACGTTTCGTTTTTTTCTTTAGATGTGCACACAGAAGCAGTACAGGCAGCGCTAGCCAAACACAAAGAGAGGAAGATGGCGGTTCCCATGCCATCCAAACGCCGTTCTCTAGTGGTACAGACCTCGATGGATGCCTACACCCCCCCAGGTGAGCTTCTCACCTGACTCTTATTCACAACTTAATTTTAAAGTCAACATGAATTCAGAATTCACTCAATTTACTTGAATACGCGTTCAATTATTTTAGCTGCGTTTTGGAAAAACTTACATTTTTGTTATGTGTTGTAACATAACTTACAATTTTCCTTCACGTGTAAAAAGTAAAACAAGTGAATGTCATTTCATGTTGACTTTAATCGCACTTGTCCACCTTCTGGGCTGAGTGTTGAGTGGGTCTGAGTGACTCTCACTAGGCCTCTCCCCCCTCTCCTCTCTGCCCCCCCTGACAGACACCTCGTCCGGCTCGGAGGAGGAGGGCGGCCAGGGTGAGGGAACCCCCACCTCCAGCCAGGGCAGCGTCAGCATGGAGCACTGGATCAGCCGGGCCATCCATCAAGGTTCCACCACCTCCTCCTCCTCGTCTTCGACGCAGAGTGGGGGCAGCGGAGCCGCTGGACGCCTGGCTGACGTCCTGGCTCAAACGCATGTCGGCAAATCAGGTAACGCCCCCTCGGCAAGCCCCGCCTCCACCTGGTCACCTTCAGCCGATCACTCCTACACTTCCTGCCATGCTTGTAAACCCCGCCTCCTTCGCCTGTGCGTGTTGTCTGTTTTGCTTTGAAACAAATATATCTGTGCTGTCGCTAAACCACGCTAACCGTCATTAACATAACTTATATGCTAAGATATGTCCGTAGGTTTATTATGTGAAGGGCTTAACAATAAGGAATTGTGTTGACAAAAGTGTGCAAAAGGAGTGCGTTGCTGCTATGTTATTTATTTGTTAATTATGTTTGTGTATTTTATGCTTTGCTAAAGTAAACATTTGGGTTTCTGTAGAACGTTGTTGTTAATCCTGATGGTTTTATTTCACAAAATAAAGTTTAAAATGATAGTTTTTTAGTTTAAAATAATAAAGTTTAAAATGATAGCATTTGTGGAATTTATAATTGTCATAGCATTACATTATCGTTAATTTTAAACTTTAAATTATTTTACTATTGGTAAAAACATTTTATTTTTATTTAAAATTAAAACTATTTTAAGATTTTTTTAAAGAGAATTTAAGTGGCAAAAAATATATAAATATATAATGTAAAAAATGCCATTAATATAATATAAAAAAATATATATAATGTATTAAAATTGTTACAGTATTATATTAAGTTGGCGAATATATGGCGAATTTTTCAAATTAACGCGTGAAAAATATTTAACGCAATTAACGCAGCATCCGTTTGTTTTGACATTCTTTGTCTAGCGTTACATTATGTAATCACGCTCTTATTCGTGTACAGGCTTTTAAACCACTTAAGCGCGATTTTAAACAGTTGCTTTGACACGTTCAATGAAGATAGACAGCTTCTAAACTGTGGGACGCAGCAAAACGCAACGCGAGGTCCAGTCTGGTGTAAACAGTCATGGGCTGAAGGCTGCGTCGGTGAATCTCTGTCAGACAGCGCATCCGTGTTAAGTTCTCTTTCGTGCTTGAATGGATAAAACCATACAAGATTATGTCAGAAAGCCCGTTTTGTCGAGCATTTTCTTAAGCAAGACTTCAAAGTGTAAAATAAAATCTTAAATGAATGCAAAGAGTTGTGAAAATGGGAGTGCGGTGACGGTCAGATCTGCGTATTGAGACAGCTCTTAAAGGGGCCACGTTCTTAAACGTGCTGCTGTGACTCCTGTCACTAATGTTAATCAAAGAACAAAATAAAAGAAGAAATCAATGTGATTTTGTAGCTTTAATGAGAATTCTTCTGCATTTAATTTATAATTTAGCATTAAAGTAAATGTAAAATGTTTGAGAACTTCCTTCAATTTCTGTATATTTCATGATAGCTCTCAATTATATTGTTGAATGGCTATAATTAGTGTTAAAATAATCAATTTAATAGAGACATCAGTTGCAGTACTAATATCAAAATGTTTTCTTTCATTCATAAAATGACGCTGTTAAAGAAATATGTTGTTTCTACATCAATTTGAAGATTAAATGTGAAATTATTAAAATGTAAAAGTATATTTTAAAATATTATTGTTATGTGCGATTAATCGTGATTAATCACAGAAAATGTGTGATTAATCCGATTAATTTTTTTAATCGATTGACAGCACTAATATATACAGTATATATATATATATATATATATATATATATATATATATAAATAATGAATAATAAAAAATGGGCTGCTAAATTAATAATTATTATGGTAAGTACAAATCTGTACCCCAAAAAAAGTTTTTGTTGAGCCCCAAGGGAACGAACCGAATTCACTCAAATACACTGAGGCAGTAACAAACGTCCTCTTTTTCTCTTAAAAGTAGTCTGGAATAGCCTGTGTCGCACAGATGTTAAATCTATCCAGCCGATTTGAAATGTAAACACAGAACACAACGGGAAGATGAACATTTTTACAGCCACTCTCCCCTCCTCCACCTCGGAGGCCAAAGAAAGACGCCTCATTTTTAAAAACCTCACGAACCTTCTGTATCCAGAGGGCTTAATGTTGTGGACTGTGGCTAAATAATGAACTCTAGTGTATTAATAGAGCCGTGATGTTATCTGGGAGAACCCTGTGGTGAAGTTTAAAGCCAGATGAAGGAAACTCATCTCTTTCGCCCCATCCTGTTCAATCCTGTCCTCTGTCTGTTTTTAAGTTCTCCTCACGGTTTAATTTTCTTCACGACGCTCTACCTCTGTTTCCCGTTCCTCTTTTATTTCCCTCTGTCTGTTTTTTTTGTGTTTTCAACCAACCTGCGTTCTTTCCTGCGTTCACCTCCTCACTTCCTATCAGTTCCTCCCACGTTATAATGTTATGGTACCATCTAAAAGCAGACAGCCAACCTCAAGAGAGCTGGACACTTTTTTTTTGTTTTTGCATATCTTAGAACACGTCATGGATTATAAATATCTCTCTAGGACAAACACTTTTTTCCCAGCTACATTCCCGAGAGTAACTTCTGCAGGTCGTTGCTCCAAACGGTTGTCCCGTTTTGTTTGTTTTTGGCGAATCCTTTTATTCGGGAGAAACATGGCAGTGTGTATGAACTGTGGGCGCTCCTGCAGGAATGCTGAATCATACCCACCTTCCTCGTACCCCTTCCCCCTCCATGACAGATGTCAGAGTGCCCGGCACTCTGTCGGGATCATGGCGCGGTCCATGCTCGGCTCATCAGCCCCGTCCCTCCCGCCCATCCATGCCCGCGGTCATCGAGGAAGCGGACGTCTCTAAGGTTCTGGTTCTCCCCTCCTCCCTTCCCCATCCAGGGCCGATCGCTCACCTCTCGTTGAAGAGGAAAACTATGCTCGGCGTAGCGGAGAACGGAAACTCGCTGCGGCGCTCCTGTGAGTTCGGATCCGATCTTCTTTGGCCGCCACCCTTGGAGTCGGATGGTCAGTATACGCCCCCCAAATGCAAACACACACACACACTGTCCCCCATCATCCGATCATTTAGACTGCCTTGACGTCTTTGTGTTCTCCGTGTGGTTATTTCTGGAGTCCGGGGGCTGACCGGACCCCTCGGTGTGTTTGTGTTTGGAGTTGCGTACTGTGAATTTTATGATCGTGTGTGTGTGAACGTCAGCTACTGTATGCTGTAAAATGGTGAAAGGGATTTTTCATCAACAGTTTTTGAGATGCAGTCTGTCTGTGAATAGTGACTGTGTACTTTGTTTTTTCTTAATATTACAGTTTTTTATTCAACGTAAACGTCTGCTTTTAGATGATTCGTTCATCTTTCGTCTATTTGTGTGTTGTTCGGTCCTCGTGTCCTTACACCGTGTCTACACCAGACGCGACCGGCGCGATGCGAGACGACAAAAGACGTTAGAAACGCATTAGAACCCATTATAAGTTTAAAACGTGTCCACACTGGATGCGGGCGCGGCCGGTGTAGACACGGTGTTAAAGGGACAGTTCACTCAAAAATGAAAATTCAGTCATCGTTTAATCACCCTCATGTCATTTCAAACTTCTATGGCTTTTGAAAGGGTGAGTAAATGATGACAAAACTTTCATTTTTGGGTGAACAAATCCTTCAGCTGTCAGTGTGTGATCTGTCACTTCTTATCTATCTGTTATTCTGATCGATCTGTTATTCTTATCTATCTGAAATGCATGATTATTAAATGTTGTGAGTTGTGTTGACCTTCAAAAATGTATAGTATACATTTGGATAAAAGCGTCTTCCAAATGCATAAATGTAAATGTAAAATGTTTGTGTTTTTTTACAACTGGTGCAATTTTTTTAGCAGAACAATTGCATATGTTATTGTCGTATATTGTTGTTGTGATAAATTAGTCATTTTACTGAAAAAGGCTATACTTACTTTTTCATTTTAGTAAAATAAATAAACAAAATAGGACTTTCAAATCGATTAATCGTGATTAATTGGTTTAAAAAAGTATTTATATAAATACACATACATGTATATATTTAAGAAATATGTGTAATATATATTTAAATATACATGATATAAATGTTATGTTTAAAATAAATTCATATATTTTATGTGTGTGCATTTATATTTACATATACTGTTAATTACGATTAATCAATTTAACAGCACTAATACCAACCATTACATTTACTGAAGATTATGTGGCAGTCATACTTGACTAACATTCAAACATTTTTAGTTGACTAAAAACTAAAATACTAGTATTTCTTACTCATTCCTCTTGACTTCTGTTTGTCAGACTCCTGGTGTCTCAGTGACGCACGTTCGCCAGCAGTTTCCCCTCACGTGACGCAAGACATCGTTTTTATTTGTCTTGGTACGAGCACCGCTGGGCTTTGAGGAAACTCCTTTTCCAACACATTAGTGTTCGTGTCACCGCAGAGATGTGTTGGGGTGGAGAGAGAGTGAGAGATTGAGAGAAAGAGGGAGTTTTGGGTTATTTTTAGCGTGTTACGCAAGGCTTCTAGCTGTTGGGTGTTTTCTCTTACATTCGTCCCTGATGATAAAGGCAGCAGATGAGGCAGGGAGGCGAGCGATGAGGCGGGAAGCGAGGTAAAATATGAGGCAAAAGGCTGGTTGAGGAGACAAAGGACAAGATACAAGGGACGGTACGGGGCAGGGAGGCAGAACGGAGCAGAGATTAGTGGTAATAGTGGATGGATGTCCATCCCAGGGGTTGTGCCCCATTGTCCTCAGTCACAGTCTCCTTCTGTACTTGGCAAGATTTAGACGAGAGGTATCTCTTCTCTCTCTCTCTCTCTAAATCTGTAAAGCTCCTTCAAGACACTGTTTGTCATTGGTTTACCTGCAAACAGTTTTGAAGGCAGTCAAAATCTATGAATAGGATTTGGCTCATGGAAATTATTTCATAAATTAAATTGAATTAAAATAAAAGTGACTAAAACTTTTCGTCGTAGAAATAAAAAAGAATCCTTCAGTTGCATTTATAACTAATTCTCTTTTATATGAAGTGTAGCGTTGAAATACTCTGCTGTAATAATCTAGTTTTGTTATCAATGAATTATATCAGTCAGGAAAGCTCCTGGGGTTAGTCAGCGTAAAGTTTTATTCCATTGAAAACCATTGATGCTCAACTAAAGCTATGCAGCTGAAAGCCTTTGACTGTGTCGTCCTTGATCACGACGGACGTTTCTGATGTTTCTGTTACGGCCATTTTAGGTGTTTTGTGGTAGAGGAGAAATCGAGTCCCCTCATTGGCATTCTTCTCATTCCCCGAGTCGAAATTACACACGGCCGGTTATTTCTCTCGGAGCGCTCGATTGGAGCAAAAGATGTAATGGAAGGAAACTTGTGTCACTTTATGAGCTTTTAGAGAATGGCTCACCCGCCGACATTTGCCATTTGTGACAATACAAAAGAACGGTATTTGACATTTATTTAGTCGACGGTCCACAGAATCATCTTCACAGGAACATCATAATGGTAATATGCGCCAGCCAAAGGCACAGAATGTGAAAGAGACGTTTCAGGAGCGACATTAATTTAGGCGGTTCTGATGAGATAGAGAACGAGGCTACAGACAGCTGAGGATTTATGATCGGAGAGGGAGGGAAAACGTCGAGCGAGAACCCCAGAGGACTCGCCGGGTGGAAGTAACAAAGTGTAATTACAGAGAGGAAGAAAAAGCTCCCTCTGTGTCTTTTGTTTCCTCGTGTTGCATGTTTTCCTCAAAACCACTTCCTGTCTGATTCCTCCCTTTGTCCTTCTTGTTGAAATTGTTAACGGTGTGTCGATTAGTTATCAGAGGCTAGAATGAACCACCTCTCCTCATCTTCCCAAACCCAGAGAATCATTCGGCTCCTCCAGACGTCACCACTTACACCTCAGAACATCCCGTTCAGGTGGCGAGGGCGCAGGTGTCCACCGTGCCCAGAACCACGCCCAAATATGGCAACGCTGAACTGATGGAGACTGGAGATGGTAAGGACACCGTGTTTTTGCGATTAGGTTTATTTAGCTATACTATATTTGGTTCACAAGTATAGAAAAATATAGGTGAAAATGTAAATGATACATTTGTGTTTGTGAGACACTTTAATCCAAAATGACTTGGTGCGAATACCTTTTTATTAGTATGTGTTTCCTGGGAATCAAAACCACAAGTTAAATAGCGTAAATTATATATTATATTTATTAGGCTTTGCTTCTGTTAGAGCTGTGCATATAGTTAGTTTATAGCAAAAATGATCATCTTTTAATATATAAAAAAACATGAAAATCTGTGGTTTGGCTCAGACTGGATAAGTAGCTAAAATGTTGGTGTGTACGTTTTTTCGGGATGTCTGAAATTCAGAAAATCTGTAATTGGAACTAACCTGACTATGGAAAATAATGCTTTAACTGTGAAAAAAAATGCCCTAAAAACTTTAGTAGAGACCTCACATGGGTATTTAAGCCACTAAATATTGACATCTGAGCCATCCATATGGTTAAACCTGTTGGTAAAATATTTATTTCCGCATGGCAAGGTTGAAATTAGCATGAAATTGCCCATATAAAAATAAAACGAGAGCACAAGAGTACTGTAGAGTCTACACAAAATATTGCAATAATATCATTCTTGTGAATTATTTTGCCCATGATAATCATGTAGTGAAAATCTGGTATTGTGACAGCCTAATTTGTGAGTACGTTATTAAGTTTCCAGGCCAAGAAAACCCGGTGCGTGTTGTTTGAGTTTAATATTCCCCAGCGCAACGGCTCAGAAGATAAACAGCTCACGCCGCAGGACTCAGAACTGATATCTGTGTTGATGGGTCTTGTGTGATGAAGCTGTGATTGAGGGCATTGATCCCACTCTCATATTATTGCGCTTTAATTTGATCTCTTGGGGACGCCCCTGAAGGCCGACTTCTACTGCATCTGTCAGAGGCATTAATCAATAATGTTTGTAAAATTGATTTGTTAGGGCCGAGATGGAAATTGAGGTGTTGAATGAGGAAGTAAACATAACAGCAGGGTGTAGAAACATCTTCATTGTGTGCATTCGGCCATCTGTCTAATCAGTTTAAGGCCAATGCTTTGAACCCAAGAGTGTGTGTGCGTTTATATGTCAGCTCAGGTACAGTAGATGACCACCTTGGTCTTTGTGATAGGGTCTGTATATGAAAGATAACATTTGTTTTTAGGGGTTCTGTGTGTTTTTGTGGATTCACGTGGTGTTTGCGCTCCACAGGCGTTCCTGTGAGCAGTCGCGTTTCGGCCAAAATCCAGCAGCTTGTGAACACGCTGAAGCAGCCCAGGCGACCACCGCTCCGAGAGTTTTTCGTTGATGATTTCGAGGAGCTCCTAGAAGGTACGTGTCTGACTCCATCATGCACTTTTGCAGAGGGCTGATGCTATAAGCTCTTCGAAACACTGATTTATACAATGCTCGCCTGAATTATCATCATCATCCAGTTCTTTGATTAATGTTGGCACCAATAGCCAAATGGTATCAAAAAGTAATTGTTCTACAACACGAATGACTCACAACAACGAGTCGGCCTCCCAATGTAAATAGCTATAAAGATGATTCTTTGCATCTATATTGAATGCGTTTCCCTCTTTTTACTTGCATCATTCAGTCCAGCAGCCTGACCCTAACCAGCCGCGGCCGGAGGGCGCTCAGATGGTCACCAGTCGAGGGGAGCCACTGGGAGTGGTCACTAATTGGCCGCCATCTTTGGAAGCTGCGCTGCAACGTTGGGGGACCATCTCGCCCAAAGCACCTTGCCTGACCACCATGGACACCAATGGCAAACCCCTATACGTCCTTACCTACGGTATATCTAACTACAGCCGTTCAGTAATAAAGCCATATATACAGTACAGCAACTGCAGTCTTTCTATTATATTCTTAAAAAACGACAGCTTTACAGTAATATAGCCATATACAGTCTATCCATTATTATACTTTTATATATAACTGCTGTATTTGTATGATGTACTCTTATATAACTACAGCTATACAGTAATATAGCCATATACCTGTACAGTCTTTCGATTATATACCCTTATATTTCTGCAGTCTTTTATTATTTACTTTTATATAACTACAGCTATACAGTAATATAGGCGTATACAGTCTTTCTATTATATACTCTTATATAACGGCAGCTATACAGAAATATAGCCGTATACCGTCTATCAATTATATATTCTTATATACCTCTAGTCTTTTATTATTTTTTCTTATATAACTACAGCTACACAGTAATATAGCCATATACAGTCTTTCCATTATTATACTTTTATATATGTTATGGCTGTATTTGTATGATGTACTCTTATATAACTACAGCTATACAGTAATATAGCCGTATACAGTCTTTCTATTATTTACTCTTATATAACGGCAGCTATACAGTAATATAGCCATATACCGTCTTTCTATTATATTTTCATATATACCTCTAGTCTTTTATTATTTATTCTTATATAACTACAGCTATACAGTAATATAGCCATATACAGTCTTTCTATTATATACTCTTATATCATTTACATTTTACATTTATGCATTTAGCAGACGCTTTTATCCAAAGCGACTTGCATTGCATTGTACTATACATTTGTTTCTGACTAACTACAGCTATACAGTAATATAGCCATGTATAACTGCAGTCTTCCCATTACTCTTACATAAGTACAGCGTTATGGTAGTGTAGCTGTATATAACTGCAGTTGTCTATTTAAGGCTACTGTATATACTAATAATGTATATCTGTGTTCCTCATACTAACAAAAATACTCTTGTTTGTCTTGTTTTATTTGGCAAAGTTTACTTGTGAGAGGCAGGTCATTGCAAGGCTTGTTTAGTGTAGTGCAGTGTGTGCGTGTGTGTGTGTGTGTGTGTGTGTGCGTGTGGTTCCAGCATGTAATCGGATTTCTCATTGAACCGACTTGCTGGTGAGACTTCATGGGTGAGAATGCGTAGAAGGGTTTGCTGTGTGTATGTTGTAGTGGTTGGTTAATTATTTCTCCTTCTCTTCTTTTCTCCGGAGAGTGAAAATGATCATCAAGCTGTCAATGACGCCTGAGCATCACACACACATACAGGCAGACACAGTTGACTCATCAGGAACGCTAAAGCCCAGACCAACACACACAACCAGGTCTCTTTCCCTCCTCACTGATCTGTGAACATGCTGTGTGATCCAAAACATCTCCTGAAAATAAATGGCGGTGGTTGTTTCAGAACCAACGGGAACATCCGCCTCCGCGTCAGCTGGTTAAAAACCCTTACCCAGGTTACCAATCAGAAGAGTAATTAACTTCACACTGAACGCATCTCGTGCGCACCCTTCTGCCCTCAGTGGGGCTTCATACTCGAGAGTTAAATACTGATAATGTCAGGTCAAACATTCAGCAGGACACAGAATATCCAATAATGAAATGCCTGCGTGTGACTCGCAAAGATGCTTAGGAGTCAATAAAACTGAATGAATATTTTCTCTTTGCCTGAACTTCGATAACTTTGTTGAGGTGTTGTTTTTGTTTTTCTTAAATCTTTTCCTTGTGAATATTACTTTTACAATGCAGGTTTACTTGATTGACTGACATGAACATAAGATCTTATTTAAAGATACCTATATAGTATTTTTTTATTCCACACAGGGAAACTTTGGTCTCGGAGCATGAAAGTAGCCTACAACATTCTCCACAAACTGGGCACCAAGCAGGAGCCCATGCTCCGGCCGGGAGACCGGGTGAGTTTGCTCATGACCAGAACCTTCATATTTTACAATATGAAGTGTAGTTCTATACACAACTTTCGCAAATTGAGGGACGTGTCAGAATTACTGTCAGTGTTAATCGACAGCATTCCACAAGCGTCTCTTATCATTCTATGAGCAGGTGGCGCTTGTGTTCCCCAACAACGATCCAGCCGCCTTTATGGTCGCCTTCTATGGCTGTCTGCTGGCAGAGGTGGTGCCCGTACCCATTGAAGTGCCACTTACCAGAAAGGTGAGAATCTAAATATACCGTGACAATATATGATAGATGGCCGCCCTGAACTGCGTGTATGGAAAACTTGAATGATTTGCTATGAATTTGCTATTGAAGAGATTTCTATGATTTTTGGTATTTAAAGGGATAACTCACCCAAAAATAAAACGTTGTCATGTTGTTTAAAAACCTGTATATGATTCTTTCTTCTGTGTAACACAAATAAGATATTTTGAGAAATGTGTTTTTTTGTCCATACGACGGCAGTCGATGGGGGCCGGTGTTGTTTGGTTACCAACATTCTTCAAAATATCTTCTTTTGTGTTTCTGTAGAAGAAAGAAAGTCACACAGGTTTGTAAACTATCACTTCAACAACATAGTGCCTTTCACAAATCCTCTACTGCTGATGTCAAGCGCCAACTTGACAATCTTTAAAGCAGCAAGATATTAAATGTATTTATTATTCATGTCAAATGGTAAAGCATATCCAAAGGCCTTGTGGAAACTTCTGAACGGCTTGTAAATATTGTAGTCTATTTTAAGATGCTTTATCTTTTCTAAATGTCAGGCTAAACAAATCAGAGCAGAGCTTGTGGCAGATGAATGTATGTTGAATTTTTAGTGGTAGAAAGTGAGGCGGAGCTTTGGCAAGGATCGGCCAGATCCATCTTCACCTCAGAAATTCCAGGAAAAGACCTGGAAACTGGCAGAACACTCTCTGGCTTCCTCTGCATACCGAGAACCCCAGAAACCATTAAACGTCTGTCCAGTTCAGAAGCACCTGGGTGTTTTTCTGCATTTTTGACTTTATAGCCCAACTGCACAAAAAGTGCTATCAGTGTACAGATACTGAATGTGGTTTAACCTTTAAAGTTCGAATGAAACGGAAGTTGTGGTGGTGTTTTTGTTTTCGAATATTGACGTATATCTGAGTGTTAGGCTTCTGGAGTGAGGAAAATGTAGGGCGGGGCTTGATTTTGTTCTTTGGGAATTGATTGGATCGTTGGAAGTTCGACCCCCAAAGCCGAGACATATGTCATGAAGAGAAAAGATGTTGTTTGGAGGGGAAGGTTAAAGATTTAAAATGAATTAAAAATAGACCTGCACAGATTCATTATTTATAAGAAATGATGCTATATTTAAAAAAAAAGTCAGTTTTGATTTTATGGTGACTTCTAAGGGTATAATGGTATTACCATGGTACACTCCCCAGATAAGTTGTGGTAATACATTTTGAGTTTTCTTTTCTTTTTATTTAATGCTTGTGGTGCAGAATGGTTGCAATGTATATAATGTTCTTTGATATACTATACTGTATACTGTGGTACTGGTACTTAAAGATATTTTAAATATTGTCATGGTGTTACTATTGTACATTACCATTGCATATGTCCAAAGAACGTAAAACCTTGGTACTTTGTTGTTAATGAAAGTAAGTAGTTTTGGTATTTCCCTGATATGGTTTAAAATGGGAAATTGACATTTCTAAGAAAGAGGTGATTTTGACACTCGTGAAGGAGTTATTCACACTATGGTCTTATGAGTAAGCATCATTTCTCGGTGTGGTGTTTATAATAAGTTGAGTGTCAGAAGCCTGCAGTATATTTTTCTGCTGTACTGATGATGGATGTTCGCTGAGTTTTCTCTCTGTGTGTGTGTGTGTGTGTATTAGGATGCAGGCAGTCAACAGATCGGCTTTCTTCTGGGCAGCTGTGGGGTAACTGTGGGTCTGACCAGTGACGCCTGCCACAAAGGCCTTCCAAAGGGACCCACCGGGGAAATTCCACAGTTCAAAGGTCAGTCTGTTAACGCAGGACTCTGTTTAAGTGATCTACGGAAGTCTATAATCTCATGCAGCCCCAATTTTTACTTATTCCAGTGAAGAACCGCCCACAGCAAGAGACTGTTTAACTGACATGTAAAGTGACCAATCAGAGTTGTGCTTTAAAAAAAATGCTATTTAAGGACGGTTTATCGGAAACATTTGATACCAAAAGGAAAAACAGAAAATAGAAGAACCCGGTAACACTTTACTTAAAGCATATATGTATAATGCATTAAAAAAGTAGTTTAATGTTTTAATTATGCCTTGTAATGCACCTTATAATGCATCGAAATGTCTTATGAATAATTGTAACAACAGGTAATACATTATAATTTTACTCATATGAAGTTTGTTTGTTACCAGTACCGCCAAGAAAAAGTCTGATCACCTTGCAAAGATCCTGCTGACTATTTCATCATCAAAACCATTGATTTACCAACTAAGTACCGTCTACATCTTTCAAAACTTCAATTCCAGACAGACTGATACAAAACTTTGCATGCCGACTCCTGGATGGAGTTGCATAAATACATATACAGAAATATTGGCTTTTGTGTTAGAGTGCCTTTTTTTGTGTCTGTGTGCAATATTTATTGGTCAGTCAAAAAGGACATGGGCATGCAGTCTGAGATCAGGTTGTGTATGGATACTTTGAATAGTTAGACATTATGTATGGACCGGCAAAAAGAATTAAGAGAATAATGGACTTTATTATGTTATCTAAGCGAGACTACTAGGAGTCAGCGTTTTTGGTCGTGTCTTGGCATCAGTAAAATGAGAGGGGGTATAAATAGAAAATGTCGAAGTAATGAGTCTGCGATATTGTTGTAATGATTAAGAGCCTCAAGAGGATATTAATTTAGCCAGAGATGGGGAAAAGACAGACTTTCTCTCCGCCCGACACAAGCAGTAATTTAGCTGGACGCCGTAATTCTTTTGAATGCTCATTACCACTTCTAATGGTAATGATAGTCAAGGTTGAGTCATTGAGCTGTATGAATATTAATAGACTGTATGAATATTCATGTTATGTGTTATCTGTCCCACCCACCCATCAGGATGGCCGAAGCTGCTTTGGTTTGTCACGGAATCCAAACACCTGTCCAAGCCGCCACGCGATTGGTTCCCTCACATCAAAGATGCAAATAATGACACAGCCTACATAGAGGTGAAGACTTTTTGGAATTTTGTTTTTTCCCCCTGAATACATCCTACCCATGAAATTAAGACCGTTATGGAAATATCAGTTTATTCAAATCACTTTACATGCTGTACACAAAATACTCCAGATGAATTTCTCCAAAAGCACAAACTGTTTTTTTTTTCAAACATTGCCCCTCCCAAGCCACTTTAATTGTTTTATGATATCTGATTAGTGGATACATTGCATGTCTCGTGCCCTACTCAGGCACACAAATCAATATTTCCTGTCAGCACGCAGGCCCTGCAGCTCTCCATTAGAGAGCCGCTGGATAATGGACGATAAATGATTCATGTTTGTTTAATTGGGAAACGGGACTCGTGTAGGAGATGATGGTGGAGATGGGCTGGTCTCATGTTAGTGAACCAGTTTTGAGTGAGTCTCAACGCTCCTCAACAGATCCCAGAAATAAAGAGAGTTTATGCAAAGTGGCCGGGTGAGGGGTATCCGGGACACAGGGGTGACGTTCGCCCTCCATTCTACTGTACACACGATAGCAGGCTGCAATACTGTGAATGTTCTTCTCACAAAACCTGTCAAGAACATGTTCAGGTTATACATAAAAATGATTTTAATTATTATATATAAGATTTCTATTTAGTTTCTCATTTATTTATTTATAAAAGTATACATTTATTTATTTAGAAAGTATATATAAGTATTATATAATAAATACAGTATTTTAGGTTTCGGAAACATGCAGTTTTGTATTATGACTTATCGTTATATGACAAAGCACATTTTCTTATTAAATTCTCAAGCTCATAATGTGCAACATTTAATCTCCTTACTATAATGTGAGAAAATAATGATATATTATTAAAATATTAGAAATATTTAATACTGGTTTTTATTTAAGTAACAAATATTTTGTCGGAGTCATTTTTGTTGCATTACATGAGACTGATGGGAAGAATGATGGGAATTAAAAAAATATTATAAAAACAAAAGTAAAATGTCCAGAATTAAAATTCATTTTTAAATAATTAAATGAATACATTTTAGGATATATATATATAGATTATATTTCATTTGTTATTAATATATATATATTTTTTCATTATTGAGCAATAATTCTTATATTTAGATTCGGGTTAAAATACAATCAGAAAACATTCTTAACAGTTTGAATGAGATCCACCATGACAGTAGATTGCATTACTGGCCATGTAAGTTATGTAATATGTTGATATTTGTGTTAATAATTGACATGTATTTAATGTTTTGTGTGTGTAATGGTTTACAGTACAAGACCTGTAAGGATGGGAGTGTTTTGGGTGTGACGGTGACACGGATCGCACTTCTTACACATTGCCAAGCTCTGACACAGTCTTGTGGATACACAGAAGGTGAATTTAGCACAAACACTTTAGTACACAGATTTGTCCCTTATCGTGACATCACATAGTAAAACGGTCTGCTTCCTCTGCGTTTCAGCTGAAATCATAGTGAATGTATTGGATTTTAAAAAGGATGTGGGCTTGTGGCACGGCATCCTAACAGTAAGTTACCCCTTGAAAATATTAATGTAAACAAAACATCTGAAGTTGCAGAAGGAACCGTCTAATATGTCACTTCCTGTTTCACACAGAGCGTCATGAACATGATGCATGTGATCAGCATTCCCTACTCCCTGATGAAGGTCAATCCTCTGTCCTGGATCCAGAAAGTGTGTCAATATAAAGGTCTGTCAGTTAGAGATAATACCACTAATCAATACACAGTATATCATATTCACATAATGATATTTTTATTATCACAAAAACTATTTACAGTACACCAAATTTGATGTTTGTGAATACTTTGAGAACTTTGTAACTTAAGTCACCGTAACATGTGATGTGGTGTCAGTGATATGCTTTTGTGTGCGTCCAAGCTGATGGCTGTTCCTGTTATTTTTATAATAAATGTGTTTTTATTTTGTGTGTGTGTAGCTAAAGTGGCCTGTGTGAAATCCAGAGACATGCACTGGGCTCTGGTCGCTCACCGAGATCAGAGGGACATCAACCTGGGGTCTCTGCGCATGCTGGTGATCGCAGACGGATCCAACCCATGTGAGCTTAATTATTTCTCTCTCTCTCTCTCTCTCTGTCTTTTCACACTGCGCTTAACCCCGGGTTATCTTGATTCTAAACCCAGTTTTTAACCCTGGGTAAACGAATGTGTCACACTTTTGAAGCGGTGTTATCCCCGCATCTTACCCGGGGTTATGAAACGTTCGCACCGCTTTTGCAGGGTTAACCCTGCATTGCGGTGCCAAACGTGTGCAGTGTGAAACGAAGCAGGTGTAGAATGATACGACCAGATGCTTAGCAACGGACACCCAATCAAAACTGAACAACGCTTACCTCATTTCATAAGCTGTGCACAGTCACAGAAACTCTTTTGAGGTTTTTTTATTTATTTGAGTAAGTAACATCTTAGGAGGCTTAAAACAGCCAAAAAGAATTTGCGAGGCATCATTTTTTCTCAGATGCAGAACAAGGTATTCGGTTATTTAAAGGGACCACGCACTATTTTTATTAAGTCAATTTGACGCTGCAGTATTTATCCAATCATGACTGTTGACACCGCAAATATGCAAATAAGAATGTTAACCCAGGGATTAGTCATGTACAGTGTGAAACATCAGGTTATGAATACCCAGGGTTATCTCTTAACCCCTATTAAATTATCAGCAGTGTGAAACAGATAACCCAGGGTTCTGTTTACCTGGGGTTTAGAATAACCCGGGGTTAACGATTTCAAGTGTGAAAAGCCCTTCTGTGTACCGTCTGTGTACTGTGCATATTCATTTCGTATTTAAAAACACATACGTCCATATATTTAAGAAAAAAACCATTTTTTAAAATATATAATATCAAGTATTGGTAAATATAAATAAATACATCTAAATATTTCCTAAAGATATATACATGTACATGTATGTGTACGTGTATGCGTTTATAAATACAAAATTACTATGCACAGAACACAGACGTATATTATGTAAACACAAACTTTTATTCTGGATGCGATTAATTGCTATTAACAGCCCTTTAAAGTTTTGTCATGATTGAGTGTATTTACAATATTGCCAAAGCATTATGCATTTAACAAGAAACATGTTATAATACAGTAACAACAATAAGGTGGAATTTAACAGAAGTTTTATTTAAGTATAAAATATAATAAAATAGTGAAATATGGGTAGTTGGCAAATAAACTGTAAATGTGTCCTATGGTGTGACAGCTAAAATAAAAAAAGAAACAATGAAGACAAATCTCTCTAATAATTATAAATATAAAAATGACTAATGTAAAATAAAGATATATTTTTACCATAGGACACATGTACGGTATATTTGTCAACTCCCCATTTACAAATATAAAAATAGACTTCTATAATCATCTGAAATATAAATAAAAACTTACATTTTAAACAGAAGAAAACACACTGTATGTGTAGATAAATGTGCAGATCTTTCTCTCTCTCTCTCTCTCTCTCTCTCTCTCTCTCTCTCTCTCAGGAACCAATTGAGGTTAACACAGCTGTTTACATGCTAAGCAGCCTGGAAAACCATATTATATCATATAAATTTACACAGATATATATATATACAGTATATATCCAGAACTGATGAGTCAGTATAAATGATGCCCAGAAATCATTTCCCTTGTGTTTGCAAAGAAAGGATAGGAAGTCACATACCGCGCGCACACACACACACACACACACACACACACACACACACACACACACACACACACACACACAAAAGGACAAAACGTTCCATCTCCTCCTCTTTCATACAAATGCCAAAAAGATGCCAGTTTGATATAGTAAAGATTAATATATACTATATCTGCCAGCAAGATAATAAATGAAAATATTCAAGAAGTTAAGTACGCTAAATGGGTTATATCATGATTCACTTTTCTCATTTGAGATAATAGTAGACATGCTGTAAGATTCACAGTGCAAAGCTTGTGCACCAAGAGGAACACTTTGGGTAAATTGCAAGAAAACATTTCAAACCCAATGTTCCCATTGTACCCTACAGAGTAATACTTTTAAAAATGCACGACATGGTACGTAAAGTTCCCTCTGTTCCTCCACAGGGTCCATCTCATCATGTGATGCGTTCCTCAATGTCTTCCAGAGCAAAGGTCTGCGGCCGGAAGTCATCTGTCCGTGTGCTAGCTCAGCCGAAGCCCTCACTGTGGCTATCAGGAGGTGGGTGGTGTGCTGACACACTGACCGCTCATTTACCCCGTAAGGTCACCTCATAACCAGACTCGCACTCCTATCCAGAACATTTTGTACTTTCGTTCCTTCTTTCCTGGGGTTGTCAACCCAAAAAATCCGAACAGTTACGGAAATATGCACGCTTCACTCGGTCAGACCGCCTGAATGAAGTCGATGGATCAACTAGAGGGCTCTGGCGAATTCTGCCTATGTGTTCAAGGCAATTTTCCAAAACCATTTACAAGAAAATAATGTTTTTTTAGGCCGTCTCCGTAATTATAGCTCTGACTAGTCCTGACATCTTTGCTTTGTGACCGAATCGAACCCGGTGACAGAATGCAGAGCATATGGTTTTCATTCCACAGGATTGAACTCTGTTTGCAGGTCGTTTTTACAGACCCGCTCTCTCTCTCGTGACGGTTTATGGATGAGAACAGCTTTATGAATCTGAACAAAAAGCGAAGTCTAATAAAAGAGCATTCTGTTAGTCTAGTGTCGTTAATGAAAACATCTCAATCCAGTGAAGTCGGAGGAAAAAGTCGTTCCAAAGCCGAGCAGCGATAAGTTAGGGCTGTTTTTGTCATGAAGGAAATGACATCATATTATTTGTCGCTCGCAGATGTAAAAAACAAACGAGAGTAAGCTCGTTTTTCACTCCCACACACATTTTTAATGGGTTTGGGTTGGTCCATGTGGTCAACAGAATGTTTTTCATTCTGGTAATAATTTTTCTTCACGGATTTAATATATCTCAAGCATTACCTCACTTTCAGAGTTTTAGATGATTGGATATATAGTAGTCCACATATTATAATTACATATGGCGTAAATCTTAAAGGGATAGTTCACCCAAAAATAATTCACTCACCCTCATGTCATTTTAAACCTGTATGACTTTCTTTCTTGTGCAGAACACAAAAGAAGATATTTTAAAGAATGTTGGTAACCAAACAACGTCGACCCTCATTGACTTCCATTGTATGGACACAAAACCACTGAGACGTTTCTCAAAATATCAACTTTTGTGTTGCACAGAACAAAAACAGTCATAAATGGGTTTTGAACATTATGAGGGAGAAAAAATGATGACAGGATTTTTATTTTTGGGTTCCTTTAAGAATGCACAGCTGAGTTTACAATACACTTGGGGGCGGGGCTTAGTGCTGTCCCTCAAAACGAGTTGGACCAAATCAGCTTATTTTTCGGTTTCACACTGCATTAGAGTCACACTGGAAATCTAGATTTAACCGTCATGCCATAACGCTTTTAAAGCCCTTAGTGATATAGCTCTGAGACGGTGTTTTATCTCTTGATTTAGGCCCACTGATGACAGCAACCAGCCACCGGGTCGAGGGGTTCTCTCCATGCAGGGATTGAGCTACGGTGTGATCCGAGTGGATTCGGAGGAGCGCTTGTCTGTACTGACCGTGCAGGATGTGGGCACCGTCATGCCAGGAGGTACGCACGTGTACAAACACGTATACAATAAAAACTGATGGATCTAATGCAAATGTTTTTCCTAATTCTAATCAAAGGACAAAGCAATAAAACATCCATGTGTGTGTTTCTCTGTGTTGACTGCTTCATAAAGTGCGTAATGTGTTTATTGATGTTGTCTCGGTGCAGCTCTCATGTGTGTGGTCAAACCAGAGGGAGTTCCTCAGCTGTGCCGAACAGATGAGATCGGAGAGCTGTGCGTGTGTTCCATCGCCACGGGAATGTCGTATTACGGGCTGTCGGGCATGACAAAAAACACCTTTGAGGTTTGTGTCCTATCAGCCCGAGATCGATTCGGCTGAAGTTAATTGCAATCATTTACCCAGAATTCTCCAGGCCTCTGCTCGGACAGATTATAAAGGTTCAGATCATCAAAGTCCTTGGCGTTGGCTTTTGGGGTAAATTACGCTAAAATTGTTCGGTATCGGTAAATTGTTCGGTATCGGGTATTTTCTAGAAGCCAGTTTATACAGAGTCTGATACAACTAGATGACACAAGTTTAGTAGTATTTAGTAGTATTCACAAACAATTATTTAAAACTATCTTTGTTTTTCTCTTGAAGAAAGTTGATACACCCGAATAAATTGTCTGGTATTGTCAGATTGAAGGAACAGAACTGACTGTTGTTTAATTGTGATAACCAAAATTTAAGTGAAGCTTTTATGGTGCATTCTGAGTTTCCATGGAGCAAATGTTTAGTGCACTAGAATAATTTTGAGCAAGGGACAGTGCTAGAGCAGTTAACAATAAACTATGAAGTGGATTGAAACAAACACCCTCGATTTACAAACAGTACTGTATGGTAGTTAAAAAAACTAGGCCTTTTATTTAGTTTAGTTCTCATTTTTGTTCTTTTGTGTTATGTTAGGTGTTCCCCATGAGCAGCTCTGGAGCTCCGATCAGCGAGCATCCCTTTACTCGGACGGGGCTGCTGGGCTTCATCGGCCCGGGTGGGCTGGTCTTTGTATGCGGAAAGATGGATGGTCTGATGGTGGTGAGTGGGCGGAGACACAATGCGGACGATATCGTTGCCACGGCGCTGGCAGTGGAGCCCATGAAGTTTGTGTACAGGGGCAGGTGAGGATGAAACGCCTTAAAAACAAACAAACATTCTTCTATGTCATGAAGGGGTGGTTGCTATTTATAGCGTGTGAACATGTTTGCTTTGGACACGCAGAGTGTAAATTAAATAGATTTAACACCTGCTGTGGCCGGCGTGAGGAGGTGTGTGTCTGTGTGCTGTATTAACCTTGTTGTTTTGCAGTTGTGTGAGTGAAATGTTCTCGGTACAGTCAGGTGGTTTACTCCGAGCTGTGCACAAGAGTGAGGAATCAGAAGCGTTATAGTAACAATTAAAGGTTAACATTGAGAAGTCTGATTCATTATGCACAAATTGCTTTTAATGAACAGGTTAAAAATGGTCATTGCTCAAGCATACTGAGAAATCTGTAGCCCCACTACAAAATATATATTTTTTATTATAATATTTTCGCAGTGTATTTTTATAGATGTCATGTAGAAATATGCTGTATTTCAATTTTGTTTGCTTTACAAAAAAATATGTATTCGTTTTTTAATAGCTGGAAAATTATACCACTGTGATGACAGCTATAAATTCATAAAACCACTTTTGCTGGAAAAACACTATTCTGTGTGAATCCCCCCAAAAAACCATTCCAAAGTTTCATTTAATCAGCATTTTTAGATGTATTGTGGCCATTCCAGTCCAGTGTCTGTTGAATTTGAACAAAATCAAACCTCAGGAGTGACATGAAGTCATCCGACACCAATGTAAAAGACTGACAGCATGACAAAACGCACAAAAACTGTAATAAAAATCCAGGTTATCGCATAAAAAAACATTTTTTAAACTCTTCCTAAAAACATGTACAAATATTACTGTTGTATTGAATAAAAGTGAATATGAACTTGTTTTCTTAGCAGTGTTTGAGCTCTAAAATATACAGAGAATTTTTACTGTTATTTTGACCTGTTTCTCCAATAAATGCAAATAGAAACAATATTTTTAGTTGAAATTTAGGAGAAATATTGTTAGTAGTTCACAAAATGAAACTGAAATGATCATTTTACCTAAACACATACCTATAAATTAGGGGTGTAACGGTTCACAAAATTCACGGTTCGGTTCGATACGGCATAGTGGTGTCCCGGTTCGGTACGTTTTCGATACAGCAAAAATGAAGAAATGCCAGAAAAATTTCCTTGATTTTTGTTCACATTTTTATTTATTAAAACTAACATCATAAAGTATGTTTTTTTACCCATCTTCTGTGGTGTTTTCTCAGCAGCATATAAAACCAAAAAATGAAATGTAATTTTGTTGTAGACAGACACAAATACAAAGTAAAGAACAATTTTTATATCTGTTTTGACTCCATTTTTAGGTTTTTCCAGAAAGATGAACTGAAGGAATTGTATAATCAAAATAAAATATAAAACTTTTAAGTCTAACATTTGTGTTTTTTACTTGGCCAGTCATGTAACTACAGAGGCCGTCCGTTGTCAGAGCAACCGCTTGTGCCTCGGCCAATTGATTCTCTATTTGGACTTTTGTTTTTTGTACAAAGCAGGAATTACGTTGTTGCTGAAATGGCCTCGTGAAGGAATAGTGTAGCGGGGCTCAATTACATGAAGCATGTTTTTAAAACCCGCGTTTTCTACTACAGAGTACTGTCTCATATCCGCGGCTATAGATGTACCAATCGCCGCAGTGATTTGTTTTGCTTTGTTCGAATCGGTTGGAAATGCCTGCATAAATGCTGCGGGGATAGTTTGTAGCGTGCGTGTTTCTCCTTGTTTTCGTCGATTGCCAGCTATTGACACACTGGGGTGATGTCGGCGTAAATGAGTTGACATGTTTGAAGTATTCCCGCTAATGTAGCTTATTGTCGTGTAGCAGATGCGACATACCGTAGTGTTTTTATCCACCACTCTCTTGCCACCCCCCTCATAATTTACAGGGAAACCAAAGTGGTCCCAAAAACCAGACCTGTTGATTTTTGGAGGATCTTCTATTTCTGGTCTGGTAATCGCATTCACGTTACTAGCCATATTGCTACGCGCTAATATGCCTGACTGGAGTAACGGTTAAGTGTAATTGTGTTTTTCTTTGTGGGTGCGTGGGCGTGGCAGACAGCACGTTGCCTTCTACGCCGTTTGGGTTGCCTTGTTGAGAGAAGTCGCTCTGAGAATATCATAGTTCACACAATTTAAGCAATTTTATTTTATTTTAGGATTAGTCAAACGAACCGTTCGGTTTGTAATGCGTTCCGAACCGAAAGCCTCGTACCGAACGATTCAATACGAATACGCGTATCGTTACACCCCTACTATAAATAGTAAATTCAGAAAAACTGAACTGTAACTTTTTCGCAGCTGTAAATGTTTCCCACGTAACATCAAAAGTTGATTTTAAAAGAAATGTCTATTCTTCAGGATAGCGGTATTTTCCGTCACAGTCCTGCACGACGAGAGAATTGTGGTGGTGGCCGAGCAGAGGCCGGACTCCACAGAGGAAGACAGCTTCCAGTGGATGAGTCGTGTTTTACAGGTATGTGTTCTTTTGACACGATCCCTTACTGGGGATTTGTCCTTTTGACACGCTCCCTTAAAGATTGACTTTTCCACCTAGTCTAATGGGAGTCACCTTGATTGCTGTGGAACCCCAGTCAAAATTCAAAAAGTACAGATTATGCTCCTGCTGACCTGCGTACTTTCTGCCAGCAGTTTCTAAGGGTACTTATAATAACAAGGTGCACTCGGGCACAAAAGCTGGCCTTTACTGTCACACACCCAAACGGTTCCGTTCCAGTCCTTTGTTGCAGGTCATTAATCTTGCAAATACGGTATTTTTCCCCACCGCTTCCTGAATTCCTGTTTGGTAATTCGGTTCCCCCCGAGGCACCGGTAAAGGTCACCGCCCGCATCGGATCTCGACTGGAAGCTTCTTCTCGGCTCCTTGCAGATGCTCTGAAGTCTATTTTTAACCTCACCTGACAACCCAATACTTTTCGTTCTGCAGGCGATAGACAGCATCCACAATGTGGGGGTGTTTTGCTTGGCTCTGGTGCCCGCTAACACCCTTCCCAAGACGCCTCTAGGAGGAATCCACTTGTCGGAGACCAAGCAGCTGTTTTTGGAAGGCTCCCTGCACCCCTGTAATGTTCTAATGTGCCCTCACACCTGCGTCACCAACCTGCCCAAACCCCGACAGAAACAGCCAGGTCTGTCTGCCGCAAGGTCACCTCTGATGTCAGACAGAATAAGAGCTGTCAGAAATGCTGTGTGTGTGCTGTACTCGGTTTGTTTTGTTTGTGTAAGTGATGTTCTTTCTGGTGCTCCCGCAGAGATCGGTCCTGCCTCTGTGATGGTGGGGAACCTGGTGTCTGGGAAGAGGATCGCCCAAGCCAGCGGCAGAGATCTGGGCCAAATCGAAGACAATGATCAGGCAAGGAAGGTGTGTGTGTGTAGTACCACAGGGCCTCGATTTTCATCCACCCACCCATCCATCAATCCATCCACAACCTCGCTTCCATCTGTTCCCAACCTTTAGCAAATGGAGTCCAATCCAGTCAGGATAGGCGCAAAAAGTGCAGTTTTCCTGTTTGGCTTTATATCCAGATTTTGCTCTGGTTACTCTTATGTTTCGGATAATTGAAGGATAAGCTGCCTTTTGGTATTTTATTGAAAATATGGCACCAGAATTTTGTATTATTTATATTTAAAAATCTATGTTTTTGTTTCTTTTACAATAGGATTATTTATTACATATTTGTGACAAACGAGTCACGCAAAAGTTTTTTTTATTGAAAATGTGGCACCAAAATTTGGCACTATTTTAGTGCTGTCGATTCTAAAAGAAATGTTTGTGTTTATATAATATGTGTGTGTGCCGTGTATATTTTTATGTGTATATGTGTGTGTATATTTACATATTGTATAAACAAACATTTAATTTGGAATCGATTAATCACGATTAATCAATTTGACAGCTCTATCGTTATTTTTGTTTAAAATATATATTTTGTTTCTTTTACAATAGGACTATTTTTTAATGCTTACTTGTCCTACATTTAGCAACAAGATCAAGTCTCTGCATCTTTGCATCATTTTCAAAAGCATGAAAACTCATATTTATGTTTACTAGCGTCACATCAGAGAAGGTCATGTTATAATTTTACAATTTCACTTAAACATGTAATTGCAGTTCCCCTGGCGACCACCTTATTATCTCCTTTAGCACTTGGAGAGTGTTCATTTTCGTTCTGTGTGGTGCACAGCAGTCGCCCTAAGTGGACTTGTGTCAAAGAATTGACCTCTGACAGCTTGTCAAACCTCTTGCCCTCAGCCAGGGCTATTTTTGACCCAACCCTGAGCATTCTGGGAAAACCGAGCTTTACAAATTACAATTGTATGACACAAAACTACAATACAACATGATACAATTACAATTGTGTGATTTTGTGGAAAACTTCAAGTGCTCCATCAGAGTAATTATTGCACACTGGGCTCTGTTCGGGAGGGCTTTTATTTCTTTTGCGCTATTAGCGTCGAGTTGATTTCTTTGGTTTTGCTGCGCTGTCACTCAACCACCAACACAAATACAATCCATTACTCTGCTCTGTCATGCTGAAAGATGGCGGCCATTATTCCATCAGACGTCCATTGTGCACGGCACCGTAACTTTAACGCGCACTCAGACTCATCAGCACAGCTGCTGACCTCACACACACCCATGCACAAACGTGCACGCACACATATGCTCATGCACATTTGAACAAACATGTGCACAGACCCCTAAATGCACACACACATCATCAGCCCCCGTTCTTTAGTGCTTCAACAGCTGCTGGCTGCCTCCCACATTCTCTTTCTCTCATTCCCTCACACCCTAGCTTGCATGGGTATGTGCGGTCTGACACCAACAAATGTTACCTCCGCCATCTGCGCCACTCAAAGAATCATAGCCACGCATGTTTTCCATTTTTACGCCCCGAAGCTTTTTTCTGTTACTTCCATCCATTCATACCCATGAAAATCAGGCCCGTTGAGTGAATGGAAACAGTTTTGTTTCATACTTATCAGGGAGGATTGTGATCCGTGTGCAAGATGAGGTAATGCGACTGCATTCACTTCCTGCCCTCGTGCAATACCAATACTGCCTGCTAATGACTTTAACAGATCCAGCTAATTGTGTGAAAAACGCGGTGTTTGATAAGTGTTTTTGAGCATCGTGATACTTTTATGAAATTGCCAAAGCAACAGATGAGAAATTCAATCTGTTCAAACATCCACGCTACAATGATAAATGTTTGTTTTCAGTTGTTTGCGTGCTAGTTTTTTGATAAACAATACACAATTCTTTCTCCAATTCTGGGAATTCCTGTTCACAAAAATCCAGACATTAGAAAATGAAAATGTTGTGGTTATTGTAATACAACTAATACAAAAAATTCTGTCATTATTTACTCACCCTCGAGTAGTTCCAAATTTCTTTGTTCTGATGAACACAGAGAAAAATGTTTGGACGAAGGCTTGTAACCAAACGGTTCTCGGCCACCATTGACTCCCATAGTGAGAAAAATGACAACGGTAGTCAAAAGTGCCCCAGAACGGTTTGCTTTCCTACGTTCTTCAAAATATCTTCTTTGTGTTCGACAGAACAAAGAAATGCATAGAAATGTAGATTCCTTACACACAGAAATTTGAGATGCATTGAGAATACTATCAGGGTTTAATTCCTAAACAATGATGATTCTGTGATCTGGTGCACTTTGGGAATACCATGTATAATCTCCATGCGTGTCTCTCTTGGTTTTGGCAATCTTCTTTCTCTTCACCTGTAGTTCCTCTTCCTGTCTGAAGTGCTGCAGTGGAGAGCTCAGACCACACCAGATCATGTGCTCTTCACCCTCCTCAGCTCCAGGGTATGATGTCACCGCCCCTTTAGTTCTGCTGCATTGCATTCAGGGTTACAAAGGTGTCAGCTAAAAGTTACACTAAAAGTTGATTTTCAAGTGCGCACGGAAAGCTTGGCAGCAAGCGCCTTCATTTCTGCACTATTCCCCCCCTCCAGGGAGCAGGAAGTGATGTGCAAGTGATGCTTTTTTAATGTACCATAAATGCGCCCATATGTAATGGCACCCAGTATAGAGAAGGTGTGATGTCTCATCTTGAACAGAGGGCAACCCATATGAACTGTATATATATTGATGATCATGTGAGTATAGGCGTGTGTATGTTTTGCCTAAATTGTGGGGAGCATCCAACAGTCGCGATGAAGAAATATGCCTAATAATAAATACATTGAAATATAAACCACAACAAGAACAATTATGTGTGTGTATAGGGAACGGTCCTGAGCTCACTGACCTGTCTTCAGCTTCATAAGCGGGCGGAGAAGATAGCGGCCATGTTGATGGAGCGAGGCCACCTGCAGGACGGAGACCATGTTGCACTGGTGTATCCACCTGGTAAGATACATTCGCCTCTCACTAAAAACTGATATATAAGGATCAGTCCTAAGTTTTGTTTGAAACGGAATCAGGAAAATATTTTTTAAAATGTACCGTCTGTGTCGCAGGTATAGATCTGATCGCTGCCTTTTACGGATGCCTGTATGCCGGCTGCGTACCGATCACAGTGCGACCACCACACCCCCAAAACATCGCCACCACCCTGCCCACTGTGAAAATGATTGTGGAGGTAGGTGTTCGTCCAAGACGCTCTATCATGCGACTATGGAAATGTTGCTCAAACGCACACGGTTGTGTTTAGGTGAGCCGGTCGGCCTGCATGATGACCACGCAGTTCATATCCAAACTCTTGAAGTCGAAGGAGGCGTTAGCCGCAGTGGACATCAGGACGTGGCCACCCGTTTTGGACACAGGTGAGTGAGTCAAAAGTCGGGGGGTAGTTTGCGTCTGTTAAAAATAAACAGTCATTTAACTTCAAACTCTTTTTTAAAAAGATGATCTGCCAAAGAAGAAGCCCCCGCAACTGTACAAACCCTCCAATCCTGACACACTGGCTTACCTGGACTTCAGCGTCTCCACAACCGGGATGCTAGCAGGAGTAAAGGTGAGTATTTATTTACACGCTTAGCTACATCCTGTTTAACTTGCACCGCACAAAAAAAGAAATAAGATCTTCTTAGGGAATGGGTGGTGAGATGTTGGATCAGGTGTACGCTGAAGAACTTGAGATTATTTTCTGTTATTGTTGAGGATGAAAGAAGGGTTTTGACCAGGTAGCTGCCATTATGTCATACAGCTGAAGCCATGAGCGTTCACAGAGACCATAAAGCATTGTGTAGCTCTTCTGTCCTTGGACAAAGAAATGATCTATTCATCCCCGCGGTCTCTTTCATTAGATTGCATAGACATGGCAGCCCAATGGCGTTCCTTGCTAGTCTGACAGACTTGCAAACAAGTCGTTTTGTGGGTCACTGTTATGTTGATTATAAAGCTATGGTAGGCAGTTTTGTAACGGCTAGCAATAGCAAGCTAGCTTTGAAAGCGTATAAAGGAAAAAAGATCCCATCCTCTTTTCAGAGCTCTCTAAAGCCACGCCTCATCATGTCATTTACGTTGTTTTAAAGGGACAGTTCACCCAAAAATAAAAAAATACTGTCATTATTTACTCACCCTCGAGTTGTTCTAAATCTTTATTCTGATGAACACAGAGAAAGATATTTGGAAGAATGCTTGGAACCAAACAGTTCTTGGCCACCATTGACTACCATAGTAGGAAAAGTACAATGGTAGTAAAAAGTGCCCCATTAACTGTTTGATTTCCTACATTCTTCAAAATATCTTCTTTTGTGTTCGTCAGAGCAAAGAAATATATAAAGTATTTTTCCTACTATGGTAGTCAATGGTGGCTAAGAACTGTTCGGTTTCAAGCATTCTTCCAAATATCTTTCTCTGTGTTCATCATTCATTCCAGATTTGGAACAATTTGGAGGTGAGTAAATGATGGCAGAATTTTGGGGTGAACTGTTCCTTTAAGTAACATTACTCAAGCATTTGACAGACGATTCTAAAGAATTTTAGGCTAAAAGACAAACAATCTGATTTAACGGCAGGGTTTATTGCTACTTACTTGTCCTGTAACCAACTGAGCTTTAGATACTTAAAAGACCTTCTATATTTAGAGCTCGCTCACTCTCTCTCTCAACTTTGTTTTGATGTTTTTCTTCTCTGTCATCTCTCTTTCTCTATTAACTGTGCTTTGCTCTCTCTCTCTCTCTCTCTCTCTCTTTCTCTCTCTCTCCCTCCCTCTTTCTCTCTCTCTCTCTCTCTCTCTCTCTCTCTCTCTCTCTCTCTCCCTCTCTCTCTCTCTCTCTCCCTCCCTCTCTCCCTCTCTCTCTCTCTCTCTCTCTCTCTCTCAACTGTGCTTTGATGTCTCTCTCTCCTCGTTCACCCTCAGATGTCCCACACCGCCACCAGTGCCTTTTGTCGCTCTATCAAGCTGCAGTGTGAGCTGTATCCCTCTCGTGAGGTGGCCATCTGTCTGGATCCCTACTGTGGCCTGGGGTTTGTCCTCTGGTGCCTCTGCAGGTGAGAGACGACACCTGACACAGTCCCCGGCTTAAAAACATTCACAACACGTTAAAGATTTCACAAATAAAAAAGAAATATATAATAAAATAATAATTTCTTTACACTTTATCTAAAATATCAATTTGTGATCTTCCTTTGTTTATTCAGATGTTCATTTTTGTTGTTAAAAGGAAATCGAGTGTATAGGAATACATTTACAATGGAAGTCTATAGGGCAAAATAACACACTTTTTTGTCAAGTTTTTAATCTCATTACTATTTTACATATGCTGAAACGTCTTGCTACATTGACTGAGTGTATTTTTAAACACATTTTTTATTTGTGTTTATAGTTAGCACAGTTGTTGTCTGTGGTTATCGACAGCACGCCACAGATTCTGTCAATACAGCGTAACTTGTCTTGAATCCGATACTTAACTTGAATTGTTTGATTCAAGCGATTCAATCATTAGTTATCAAAACTGCTGTCATAGTATTAAGGCAATTTTTAACTTACTCCACACAATTATTAAATCTGTGTCTCAAAAGTGCTGCCTTTTTTTTTGTGCTACATTCACAGTGAGTTCAGTGTGTGTGTGTGTGTGTGTGTGTGTGTTTATGCTGTGCTGTGTGTTCTCTTCTAGTGTACTCAGCTCCTGTCTTACTTGAGTGATGTGCTGTTCTCTCAGTGTGTCTCTTTTGTCAGTGTGAGCAGATTCTTGTGCTCTTGTGATGCGTTGTGTTGTGTTGTGTGTGTGTTTGCGGCGGTAACACTGTGTTCCCCTCTGTCTCTTCCTGCTGGGTGAAGTGTGTATTCAGGGCATCAGTCCATCTTGATTCCTCCGTCCGAGCTGGAGGTGAATCCTGCTCTGTGGCTGTTGGCTGTCAGTCAGTTTCGGGTCAGAGACACGTTCTGTTCGTACTCCGTCATGGAGCTGTGCACCAAGGGTTTGGGCCTACAGACAGAATCCTTAAAGGTAAAATGATTGATCTATCTGTCTGTCTGTCTGTCCGTCTGTCTGTCCGTCCGTCCGTCCGTCCGTTATCCATCCATCCATCAAACATCTATCATCCATCCATCTATCTATCTATCTATCTATCTATCTATCTATCTATCTATCTATCTATCTATCTATCTATCTATCTATCTATCTATCTATCTATCTATCTATCTATCTATCTATCTATCTATCTATCTATCTATCTATCTATCTATCTATCTATCTATCTATACCATCCATCCATCCATCCATCCATCCATCCATCCATCCATCCATCCATCCATCCATCCATCCATCCATCCATCCATCCATCTATCTATCTCAGTAGGCATGTCTTATATTTTTGAGCTCTTAATACTAAAGCTCTAAAATGTAATAACATTTTATTTGCAGTAAATGAAAGCAGTAGTGACGCAGGAGGATTGTTGGTGGTCTTGTGTGTCGGTGTGTGTTGTGTTCAGGAGGTGTGACTGCGTGTAATTAACGTCTGGGCCGAGTTAGTGAAGGAAAGGCCGCTCGTGCCTCCTGGCGAGTCTGTCTTGTAAAAACCTGTTTTATTTACTTTGATTTAGTCGTTGAGATTGCCATAGTCACTGACTGCAGTCAGGAGCAGAGTATAGTTTGTTAACGTCAAGACGATCGATGAGGAAGAAAAAGTCCTGGTGAAAGATGATTTTGTGGTACTATAAGGTAGATGTTCATGCTAAGTTTTTTTAAATTTTGATTTGCGCATAATTAAATGTTGATTTTAAAAACACATTGTTTAATGAATAAACAATGAGCACAAAAATTAATAAATGCAATAAAAATGTTCATTGTGTAGTCTGTTAACAAATTTAGTTGACTAATGTTAACAATTGAAATTTTATTGTAGGTTAGTTTTTGATTTTTGTTGTATGATAATCTTTAAAAATATAATATTTAATATTTTGCACAAAAATATTTTAACTCTGATACAACCTTTCTGCTGACATAACAGAGATTGAAAAATTACTAATATCATATTATTGCATATCATCCTGATGCGTAAAATGTATATAAAAATATGCAGGAAATGCATAAAAAATATGAATATAATAAAAAAATCACATGTACGTTTACAGAAGACAGTTTTGTTGCAAATGAAGTTTGTTTTCATTAAAAGTTGTATAATTTATGATTTATATGATTTATTTATAATAAAAATGATATAAATAACACAATGTAAACATTTTTTAAAAAGTTGATTCCCTTTCATTTTTACTGTTTCTTTATGAAGTTTAACATGCTGAATACGAAAATCACATACATTTTTTTTACCATCGACGGTACCCACAAAAAAACAAAAAAAAAATTTAACAGTTACTTAAAATGAGTCGTCCAAAACTTCATAAGTGTACATTTGATCGTTTTTGTCTTTTATGACTAATACTTTCTGTAATGAACCAAGTTCCAGACGTAGTCACCCATCATCGCTTCATCCCACCTTCCCTGTGCTACAGAAATTTTTCTGATTTTTTTCTGACAGTGACAAAAATTTGTACAGTTTTTGTTCATTTGCAATATAACCGATATAGTGTAATAAATTAAAATATACACTAAAACATTGACGCTGCATGAAAATAAATATTACCACAATATTTTGCACCACAGAATTGTACAAGAACTATAAAACAGTTGGGGCGAAACAACAATTTGTTACACTGTTATCATTAAAAATAAGCGAAGTGCAATTTTTTTCTGATTTAGCGTCAGTGGACAAACTCTACAGGACTGTTGCTCTTAACTTTATTTCGAATGTTATTTTAACGCAATTTCTCTGACCCGCTCCTCAGGCCCGTGGACTTGACCTGTCCCGTGTCAGGACGTGTGTGGTGGTGGCCGAGGAGAGGCCCAGAATAGCTCTCACGCAGTCCTTCTCCAAGCTCTTCAAAGACCTGGGCCTCCACCCGCGAGCCGTCAGCACTTCTTTCGGATGTAGAGTCAACCTGGCCATCTGCCTGCAGGTCAGTGGCGCATGTCTTCATATGCGTGGCTGTGGAAAGGCTCAGCAGCTAATGTGCTGCGGAGTGGACGTGAGGCTGAGGTCGGGCCGTAATCCCAATCCCATCTGTTTTACAGGTCGCAAATGCTGGGATTAGTGTTTTGAGTTTTCAGAGAGGTTTTACTGTCTTTAGTTCATGTTGTGAGGGAAAGTAGCTCTCAAAACATTACAGCATGTAGAAGTAATGCTGTTACGGTACAATTATAGTAAGCATATGTATATATGTTGCTACTGTAAAATTGAGATTACAGACATTATCTCGCGTTTAGGAATTGACCATAATAGTGACATATGAGCGTAATAAAAACATACAATTCGATTTTCTAAACAACCATATGCCTTACAGAATAGGCAGAAATGAAGATTTTGAGGTCTCCGCATGTTGTTTGATTTCACTGCTTTCATTTCCGATATATTTCACATTTATTTTTTGTCTTTGTCACACCCACAAATTTTCATCCCTTATTCCTCTTTCCTCACATTGTCCCCATGGCTCTCATCTGCGCGCTGGCTTTGGTAGCCCCACGGGCTCGGGAAGCTTGCCGATCAGGTAGGGAGGTCAAGACGCTCCTCCGGTCTGGCACTGGGTGTGGAAGGGTCAGATAGCTGCTTGGCTCTGGGTGCCTGAGCTGTGGGTGTGGCTTTTGCTAATGTAGTGGAACCGAATGAGCAGATCGTGTGAAATCTCAACATCCAGTTTATCAGACTAATAGACTAATAGCTTATCTGACCTACAGGGCCAGTTTCCTGGACTCAAAACGTGGTCATGTTGGAACAGTAGTACTATTTGGAAATAGGCCTGGATGATACAGTATATACTGTAGGTAGCTGACAAATATCGTACATGTGTCCTTCCTATGGCGTGACAGCAAACATTGAGAAAAAGCTAACAATGAAGATAAATCCCTCTTATGCTATGTTATATTATAAATATAAAGAATAATCAATATTATTAACCGTTTGTTTTCTACATTTTTGTTGTCACACCATAGGTCACATGTCATGTATTTGTTGACTACCCCATACTATAAAATATTTGGCTGGCTATATACTGTAAATATTAGGCAAAATCATGATGTATTTAATGCATTTTGTTTTTAGCTGTTAAGTTTTCTAAAGAAAGCTTCAGTAAAATTGTTTAGCAGTCTCTCACTAAATTGTATAGTGTATTATGTATATATTGCATTATTTTTTATAAATGTTGCTGTTTATAAGTCTTATATTAAGTCTATTTTAAACTTTTCTATGTTTGTATTTATATATGTTATTTATATTTAAATGTTTATTTTTATTAATTAATTTATTAATATAATTTCTTACTACTATTTACTACTTAATACTGTCTTGATTACTATTTATTTTCCTTTTACATTTAAATGTAATCATTTCGCTGATGCTTTTACACAATGTACAATCTATTTGAGTATTTGACAGTCATAATTCATTTTATTACAAAAAAGTATCCATATACATGTAAAAAAATTCAACCATTCAAGATTGTCAAATAGATATCAACGTTGAATAATATTTTATGTATATTGCACGGCCTTATTTGAAAACAGTTTTCAGGTTCAAACTGAGTCCAGGAAAGATGCCCACATTGTGATTTTACTACAGTTTGGTAAGATCCAAGCATCCCTGAATGAGATCGAGCTTACCTGGACACCTAGATCAAGGTCTTTGTGTTATGATACAGCTGCTTAAATCACACCAGATCATTAGAAGTGTTCGTTTAGTGTATCGCTCTATAATTATAGCCGTTCGATTGGATCCTGGTTCCCCACCCTCGGCCGCCACATTGTTTTGCGGTGACATCACAAACACAGGCGGCTTTGTAAGGAACACGAGTGCCTACACACGAAATATCACAGACGCTCGCACTGTATGAGTCAGTGAGCTGAAATGCGTCTCTGAGGACCGTATGGAGTCAGCGGGCCGATTGTTGTCCTCCAGATACAGGGAGACCTCTGCTGGCCCTCTGCTGGAAGGTTCTTTCATCTGGGACTCAGTTTGCTTTGTTTCGTGCTCCAGCGATCATAATCGTAATGGCACAGTCGATGCAAATTCAATAATGATCAGTCATGGAAAATAATGGCACTCATTTTAGCGTCGAGATGATGCATGTTCATTTGCGCTCGCAGACAGCAGTTGTTTGCGTTTCATCTCGATATTTCTACAAACTGTATCATCGAAGCAAAATAACACGAATAAACGCATGAAAACTTTTTGGAGACATGAAGTGGATATTCATAACCAGAAATATCTGTTAAATTAGTCATTTTAGTTTGGACGAACAAAAAAACATTTTGGCTCGCTTCTTTGCAGCACATTCGTCTCTGATCCTTTCCTGTCTGTGTTGGCAGTTCTCGGTCACTTGGAGCTTTAGGATGAACCAGACTTGAGTAAAAGTCAAAGGTCTGGCTCTACATAACTAGAGGAACAGGGATTCAGGGAACGTTCTGATATCTGGAGGCTTCAGCTTCATAAAAATTTTAAAACACAATCATAAAAACACACATTTGTCATTCAGGCTTCATAAACAAGTCCTATTTTCTGCTCCGCTATCTGTAACTCCATCATTTATTACAGCGCCGTGTGCCTTTCGGGCGACGGTGTAAATTTGGGGTCATTTCTGCCACAGTTTGCTGTTTGTCTCGTCCCCAAAATTAATTTCATTGATATCAGATGTGTTCTGTACTCGACTCGACTACTAACTAGTAAACTGCTTTAGCGGGTTGAAAATTGACCTGGATAGTTTTGTGAAAATGACTGTTAGTGTGTACGTCTGGTTAACTGTTGCATGATGGGTATTTCAGGGGACGTCGGGACCAGATCCAACTACAGTGTACGTGGACATGAGAGCTCTCCGACACGACAGGTGAGAGTTAAACGATATCTATGTAGACGGCTTCATCAGATGCACGTGCCTGGCCCGAAGTTAACTTCCAGTATCTGTTTGTTTGTAATGTACCAGTTTCATTTATATTCATATTTATTTGATTGGATATCAATTGTATTAAATTAAATTAAAAGTACTCAACAGTTATTCTTTGTAGGTCTATTGGAAATTAAGTTTGGGCCACATGACGTTTGTTTTTGCTGCTGAAACGGTCTACTGTATAGAAGGTTTCGTCAGATGCGCGCGCCTGACCCCATAACTTCCGGTCTGTGTTTGGCTAGTTTCTAATAATATAACTATTTCTGTTTTATTCAATTTATGTTCATATTAATTTGTAATATTTATTTTACTGTATTTTACTGTAATAATTGTATTAAATAAACAATTTGTTGAATGGGTCCTGTAGCTCAGTCGCGTTTAAACAAACCGTGTGGTACATTGACATCTAGCGGTTGAGCTTGGTATCGCAGTCTAAATTCAAAATATTGGAGACAAAAGTTTAGCCAAGTTACGGTTCTTCTTCTTTTGATTATTATTCAGAAATAATCTACAGGCACTCTATTGTTTGTGAATGTGTACCGGAAGTGAAGTTGGGGTCACAAAAGTGCGCATGCGCAGTAACTTTATGTTGTTAAGTTGAAACCGTCTATATACAGTAAGTAGACAAAATGTCGGGATTGCAGTAGTGATGTCATCAAGTGTTGTTTAGGGTGTACATTTATATTTAGGGTGTAAATAAAACGGAGTAGGGTGACCACCATATGACAATGAAATGTTAATGTAATTTTAGGTTATAATTTAGTGATAGCAAGTGAGGGGCACATACTGTCAGAAATAAGGGGCACATAAAATGTCAGTCAAAAATATTTGAAAAGTTAATAAAGGTTTGGTTTACGTTTGCAGTGCAATACAAAACATGAGTGTGGAATTAATGTCATTTAAATGTAATGTTCAAACAGTTTCTAAGAAAGTTTTGTAACATACAGTACTTTGCTCCTAGGTGTATTTTTCCCATTTTTTGTATGCACATAAATGTGTCCAGCCGACTCTTTCCTCTGTTGACTTTAATAGAGGGACAATAAATTCTGCCGCTGTATAATTCCACTGCTCCAAAGTTGGACTGTCATCTCGAGCCCTAATCGTGGCCCACCGCCAACACGCTAAATCAAATCCCAGTCACAATATTTGCTTTTATTTGACAGAAACATATCCAGACAGGAGCATTATATTATTCTTCCTCGCTTTGTAATATCATTTTGCTTATTCATGAGTGTTGAGATATCTCGTCAACAAAATGTCAAGTCTAGATCACTCTGGTGTTTACAAGCATGATGAAAGCAACAGTGTGTTTGCTTCTCCTCAGAGTACGGCTGGTCGAGCGAGGCTCTCCACACAGTTTACCCCTCATGGAGTCTGGAAAGGTACCTGCTGGACTCTTTACAACAACAATGCTTTGATTTGAGCTCATCTGGCTGATAATTGTTTGAGTAAATTGATGAATCTGTTGTCAGATTTTACCTGGAGTACGAATCATCATCGCCAATCCTGAAACCAAGGGACCCCTGGGAGACTCTCATCTAGGGGAGGTGAGTTCATCACAGAGAAAATAAATGATGGAAATCTTTTCAATTGGAGTCAATTGTTTTTTGTCTGTGTAGATCTGGGTTCACTGCGTCCACAACGGCAGCGGTTACTTTACGGTGTACGGAGACGAGGCCCTGCAGTCCGATCACTTCAACTCTCATCTGAGCTTTGGAGATACTCAGACCGTGTGGGCACGTACCGGTTACCTGGGCTTCCTTCGGAGGACCGAGCTTACGGATGCAAGTGGAGGTGATCCCAGCAAAGCATTTTTAGTTTACAGAATAATGAAGATTTGGTAATTTGCTCAACTTCAGGCCATCCAAGATGGATGACATTGTTTCTTCAGTAGAATATGAAGATTTTTAGTGGAAACGGTGGTCCTTGGAGATTTATAAAATGAAGAATCACAGCTGCTGTCACTTTGATTAGATACAGGTAGCGCAAAATGAATCCCCCCACGGTTTCTAAAAATCTTCCTTTACTGTTCCATTGAAGAAAAAATGTCACCTGCATCTTGGATGGCCCAAGTAAAATTGGAACATTTGAAGCAAAATAACCCCTTAAGTGCTGATCATACCCTGACAATGATTCTGAATTTGTTTCCAGAACGGCATGATGCTCTGTATGTAGTCGGAGCCTTAGATGAAGCCATGGAGCTGAGAGGAATGAGGTATCACCCCATCGACATCGAGACCTCAGTTATACGCACCCACAAGAGCATCATGGAATGGTACGACCTTCTTACCTATAGATGTTCTGTTGAAGAGATTCGTTTCAATCAAAATTAGGGCTGTCAAATGATTATTCGCATCCAGAATAAACATGTGTACTGTGCATACTAATTTTGTATTTATAAAAACAGGCATATATTTAGGAAAAATATAAAAATGAATAAACATTTATATGTCATTTAGGTTATTGGTAAATAAATAAATAAATTCCTAAATGTTTATACATACAAAATTAATATGCATGGTATAATGTAAACATAAACTTTTATTCTGGATGAGATTAATCGCTATTAATTGTTTGACCGCCCCAGTCAATATGAAATATAATTGTTGTAAAGAACATATTATTTTTGGCAACGTTTGTGACCCTGTCTGTGAAATCTAATTATGAGATTAGAGCATCAAAGTAGTCCCAGCATAAAATGACAAATATATAGATGTGTTTATTGCTGTAAATAATAGATTATATAATAGTTTGTGAGCGTATTCAAATTGTCATTTAATATTCTGAAATAAATTATTTTAAATGCTAAAATTAATTCTTTATGGACACCAAGTTGTTATTTCCCCCAAATGAATTATTATTTTGAACAAAAAACAACGAAAAAGGTTTCCTAAACATTGATTTAAAGATTTATTGAGTCTATTATGACAGAATGTTCTTTACATTAAAGAATGATTTTACGTAAAAAACTGAATTTTGTTTTTAAATGATATTAAATATTTAATTAAGCATTTGATTAAAATTCCGTGAAATACCAGAAAAAATATAGGTATATATATAGGTATCTAGGTAAATGTATAGGTATTTTACTCAAATAAATCTGTCTGCGTTTCAGCGCCGTGTTTCCGTGGACCAACCTTCTGGTGGTGGTCGTGGAGCTGGAAGGTTCAGAACAGGAAGCTTTGGACCTGGTTCCGCTCGTAACTAACGCGGTTCTGGAGGAACACTACTTAATCGTGGGCGTGGTGGTCGTGGTGGACATCGGCGTCATTCCCATCAACTCTCGCGGAGAGAAACAGAGGATGCACCTGCGAGACGGCTTTCTGGCCGACCAGCTAGACCCCATCTATGTGGCGTATAACATGTAGCACGAGCGTCTGTGTATGGAAGCCTTTGCTGCGTATGTCTGTGCGTGTTTTGCCGTCTGCACACCACTGGTTTGGCATTCTACAGCAAATACCGCAAAACACTTACAGGAAGAACTTTTACAAAGCCAAACTGGCAGAAGGATTCAAGTCCCCTGAAGGCCAGAAGAATCGCCTCTGCTTTCGCTTGCGTGCGTGTCGCTTTGTTTTTACGTGAGGTGTTGCGACGCTATTCATTTTTATTCCACCCTACATGAGCGAAGGGTCATTTGAAATATCTGCATACTAAACGTGCGTTTTAAGTTTGCCGATTATTTGGAGGAACTTGTTGCAAGTATACATGATATCAAAAACCCTGGACGCAATTTCTGTCCTGTTATTTTAAAAAGGTACAAAAACACATTTGTATGTATGTCGCAGCCGTCCTTCAGCAATTTGCCGGTTTAGTTTTTCAACCTTTGTAAATGTTCTCCGACAGCAGAAAGCAAAATAGAAAAAAGACCGTCCCCCAGCTTTTACACTTCCATGTTTCATTTCATTGTACAAAGCTGATGGCTTAACGAAGTCGGTTGATATTGTGTAATTATGTACAGATAATAGTTCTTATTTATTTTGCTCTTTTTAGAATCGATGAGCGAAGACATTCGGAAATGTTTTCCTCATTAAATAATATTGCTGATATAAAACATTGTATCATCTTGTGTGAGTAGTATCACATCAAGCATATGTAAAAATATAAATATACATACAAATATATATATAAAAAAAGATAAGTATATATGAAATAAGATGATCTCCAAATCACCAATGAAACGTTTCTAATGCAGTACTTCCCACTTGCATGGTGTCTGTTGGAAACTCAACTGACTGATCGATCAACGTTACCCACAAATAATACAAACTCATGTTACACGTGCGTGTAGCTGGAACAAATGCTTTTTAATTGAAATTAAATCTCCCTTACAGAGCGAAAACAAACCCTAAAATGTGCCTGGAATTTTGTTTACGTTGTTTTACAACTTCTGCACCACAATTCTGCTTGTTTGTTGTGTTATGTTGCTCCTTGAATTGAGTTTTTAGCTTTTGTATTGTTTCGAGTGTTTTCATCATTATTTATTGCCACGAGCTTTTTACACAAGTGTGTTTTTTGTTTATCGCTCATCCAATGGTTTGTGTAGCCTACTACGAAACATCGCAATACGTCTTTTTTTCAGTGGTGTCCGTATCCTCACAGAAACATGGCCACGACAGCTTGTCCTTTTAAGTGAGCGTTTTCATTTATAATGCGCCAGACTGGTATTTTATGAAAGATTTACGTTAATGCCTTCACTTTCTACCCCTCACGTGAAATGATGTTTTTTTAAAACGGCTTGTTTTGGAAATACATGCCAAAGCCTGCAGACTGTTGACCCGTGCAATACGAGCAAAGCATGAAAAAATGCAAACAAAAATCGGGTGAAGAGGAAAAGAGAACTGTGCCATTCTCTACCATGTACCAGCTGCATTTCAATGTGATTTACAAACATTACATCGTATCAAATTCCTATTCAGGATTGTTCGTATTATCACGTCCTGCCTGTTGATAAATATAACGGCAGATGTCATCGATCACGTTATTTCCTGAAGATGCAGCGGTGGGAATCGTACTGCAATCTGATATCAACACCCTCCGGTCTCAGAGGTCGATTTACAGGCAACCTTTTGATTTTTGGGGATTGGTGTAAGACGTTACCGTCTATGTGGACTGAGTTTACACTTATTCACAAAGTGACAATGCAATGTTCTATTTTTTTTGTTCTTTTTTTTTTTTAAATGAAGGAAGTCTTAACATGTCTGGAAGATCTATGCCCGGTTTCACAGACGAGGTTTAAGGCTAGTCCCAGACTAAAATGAATGTTTGACCCGTCTTAACGGAAGAAAAAAAACTCACCCTGACATATCTTAAAATACGTCAGTGCCATTGTTTTGTCTCAAGATGCAAACCAGTAATGTTTTTTTCGAAGGCATTTAGACTAATAAACTAAGGTCTGGTCCTGGCTTAAACTAAGCATTGTCTGTGAAACCGGGCCATGTGGTGTTGCCATTCCCATACAAAACGGAAATCTTTCCCCAAGGAAAAAATGTGCACATAACTTTCAACCTGTGAAGTTAATTCCCTTTTTCGTTGGAAATCTGGACTTACGTGAGCGAGTCTGCATGGTGTCTGTAAATATCGTTGGTTAGCGAAAAAAAGACAAAAAACAATTTATTTTGTATGGTGCAGGTGTGTTTGAAATTCTGTTTTGTACACATGATTAAAAGTATTAAATGACACTTTTATAGAAGCCTGCTTTGGCCTACCTTCACACAATATGGTGCAATAAAGTGCTTTGATTGGTACATTTGTCATTATTAAATTTGAGACCAACAAAAAAGCAAAAACACAACCGGTTGATATGTTTATTTATACATAGTACTGTTACATAATGCAGGAAGGGGAAAAACGTTTACACCACGTTCGTATGCACGTGAAAGACAGGTGTTCTTATAGCAAACTTCTCGCAGGGTGTCGGGAATTCTCAGTAGTCATTGTTCTGTCCGCATAAATATAAGTTAAAAAATTACATTTTATAAAAGGGTTAACTCGCGATTACAAAGTGGCGTCAAATTATCGAGAGACGTACTGCATCACCGAGGACACGCAAGAACGCAAAACAGAGATCGGAAAAAAGGTATACACAGCCTGGTTTCATGCACACTGGAATGGAACATATTACCGTTATATCACAAATATTTTTATTTTTTTTATCAAATACATCATAAATGCGCTCATGAAATGTACATATGCTAACGTGCAAACATCATCAGTCACGGTTAGCGGCAAACAGTTATTTACATGTAGTGCAACAGTGAGGTTAGGATGGGGCAAAGACAGGAGGTGGACAGAAATATGGATGTAAACGCATCCAAAACTTGAGAGAGAGAAGATAAAGGTGCACATACAAACGAGTCTGTGCAAAACACCAAAGGACCTCACGTTCCCCTACATCCCTCAGCTGACTGCTTCTCCACATCTAACAGACATATCGCTTCTCAAAAACTATTTTTATTAAACATTTGTTATTGCAATAATTACTCTTGAAAAAAGAACAGTTCTTCCAAACACGCAACTGTTGTTTGATAAATATTTCGTTTCCAATATCTCATATTGTTTATGACAATTTACTATCTGACAACATTTTCATTTAGGTGTTAACTATCCTTTTAACTTCTCCCTCAGGTTACAAAGTGCAGGAGAAGGCCACGAAAGGTCATTCTCATTGATAAAACCCCAAGGTTTACCCTTTAGCCATCATTTCTGATTGTTTAATTCAAACTGATCTCCGTACGGTCTGATTCAATTTAACGAGATCATTACATCTGTAATCCACCCAATGTTCATTCCATCTGGAAGGACTTGGCTATGCCCACACAAAAACTGGCACGACTTACGCACGTGAAACGCACTAAAGAGCCCACTTGGCGAAAACTGAGCACACGTGAGCCACAGAAATGGACCCAGAATGAGCACGTCATTTTTTTTCTCGTTAAAAATTAAAAGGTCTATTTAAAAATGAAATGTGCATATTCATGCATGGAAGATTGTATCGTTCCGACAGACACGACCTGCCATCTTTAAAACCCTGTTCCCAAAAAAGACACGTCACAAGCACTGATCAAAACCAACCGTCGAGTTTAAAAGCACCAACTTCACTCAATGCAGGAGGCTGACATGATTCGCTCATTAGAAAAAGTCAAATATCTACATAGCTTAAGATGAAGTCGTGTAAAAAGAGGACTAGCACTTCACATCTCAGCTAGTCTGTATGCAAGCGAGGCTGTTTTCCATCGTACAGCAAATAAAAGGATTAAAAGCAAAAGAGAGATTCAAAGTGATCTTGTAAAATCCAAACGTACAACCGTCTTCGGGAAAGTCCTGGTGTCACTGCCCGGTTAGCATTAACCTCCTGGTTTCAAAGTGTTCAAATGCTGGCTACAAATGAAGAATCCATGGGCGAGGTGGTAAGAATTTAAGAGCTCTATTCAATAGCGCGGCTTGCAGGGGTGGAGTCTAAAGAGTGGGCGTGGCCAGGCACAGCTCATCTCTTCCGGCGACAGGTACGCTTGTGGTCGGCGTGCCAATGCTCCTGCTGGCATTTGATGGAGCAGTATGACGTGTTCCAGCAACAGTGGTACATGGCCTCCTCCTCACAATTGTAACACTGAAATTGATAACAGAGTTAATATTGAGAAATGCTAAAAGTAAAAAGGGGCGGGATCAGAAGTAGGATTGTTTTTACAATCATATTGTGAAGGGATTGTTCGCTTATAAATTATAGTTCTGTCATCATTAACTCACCCTCTTGCCATTTCAAACCTGTATAACTTTCTTCTGCAGAACACAAAAGAAGATATTTTGAAGAATGTTCAACGGTGGTACCTATTTACTTCTATTGTACAGACACAAAACCAAAGTCAATATGTACCGATGTTCTTCAAAATATCTTCTTTTGTGTTCTGCAGAAGAAAGCCATACAGGTTCAAAATGGCGACAGAATTTTCATTCTTGAGAGAACTATCCCTTTAAGGCTGAAGCGTCAATGACATTCGGATTATTTCTCATTTCCAGAAGCCCAACTGGTCAAGCATTGCATTATGCGCATCGCAAAAACACAACCTGGGAAAATCTATACCTTGAATGGACTTGCTTTGGATAGAAATATCTGCCAAATGCATAAAGGACTGAATGAATTATTTCTGTCTGATTTTGGAGGTGAATCGCGGTTGGGTCAAAGTTATGTATTAGGATATTATGTATACACAACAAAGATGCACTAAAAACAGAAAAGTGTGTTTTTGAAGCATTTCACATACAGTGTTCACAGAGAACTAAAAACGCTGCATTATTTACGCCAAACCAGTAGTTGGCGATGTAGTGCACGTTTGCGAAATGTCAACAGTTTGACAAAAACAAGTTTACACGTTACCTGTAGTTGTTGCATAAATGGCCAGCTAAAACGTTTTTTTCATTTTTGTAAAAAAAATGTACACTTTGAAACCCTCAAAATGCAGTCGTTGTGTAAATGAACGACTAACTACGCATCAGTTTTTCCATTTTTAGTGTCATGTAAACATATCCCCAGGATAAGGACGATGTTTATTTAAATGTTGTTTCAAGACCCACAAAAGCTGTTTTTAAGGGAACCGGCTCAATTCATCCGAATAAGAATAACACGCGTCAACCTCATCGTATTGACATAAACAGTAATTGCTCTTGATTTCCTCGTGCTGTTCTCAAAGCTCCAACGATTCCCAGAAGAGAACTTCTAAAGTTCAGTTGAATAACACGCAGTAGAACAATTATCACCTAACAACAGGTTGAACCTATAAATAGCTTGTATATAAACAACACCATGCTGGGCAAATTTGGACTTCTCAGAAAAAGAATCATCATCTAAGCAAAGCAATCTACACTTGAAGATCTAACACTCAAAGCATAAGACAATAATATACACTATCTGCCTGGAGGGTATGTCAAATCTACAGATATGGAGTCACATTTGAATACATTTTACATTCAGTGAATTCAGAATATTAGACTTTCAGTCATAGATAACAAGATCTTCGTCTGGCATCAAAACAGCCAAGCTTTGGAAAACACAAAGTGCTGTGAAGGTTTCCTCACCCACTGCTTCTTCTTGGTCTGGGAAAGAAGTTGTTTGTGCTGTGCTACCATCTTCTTCATCTCCTCCATTAGCTCCTCTTTGCACTTCTCTTTCACCTGTTTGCACTTTCGTTCCATCTCGGCTTGTGTGCTGGACACGGCTTTGCTCACCGCCTGCCTTTTCTCTTCCTCCATCTCCGCTCGCAACTGTAAAGTCAACCGCGCGCCATAGTTAAATAAAAGCGTGCCATATTTGGCCACGTTGCACAGCGACTACAATTACTTTATTTCCGAATATCATGTAAATAGTAAACATTGCCAAACACAGATTCACAAAGAGGCGCCCAGTTTGGCTAGAAACGGGGTCTCTTTGATTCTGGCCACAAGAGGGCACCAGAGAGCGATACAAGTTAACTAAATTAAGTAAACTAAATCAATTCATATCCTCACCTTGTCCAAGGCTTCTTTCAGAACACGTTCTGTCTCCCGTTTGTTCTCCGCCTTCATCATTTCTTTCACATCGCTGAAGATCTTTGTGTATTTGTCGTGGCACATGTTTTGGCAGCTGCCCTCGTTGACCGTCTGCGTGCCTTTGTGCAACATGCGGGGGGTCGGTGAGGAAGAAGAGGAAGAAGAGGAAGACGACGAGCCAGACTTTTTGGTCTGGGTGGAGACGGACATGCGCTCGGGCTGATGGGGAACGGCCGTCGGGATCTCTTGACTGGAGCTGACGGCCTCCATCTCAGGCTCGGGTTGCTAAGATATTTGGTAGATGCTTTATTCAAACCCATGATTTTCACACTGTTACCACAATACTCTTTGAGATAAACAAGTCACATGACAAACCTCTTCTTTGGGCTCGGCGACTTGGGATCGGCGGCTTTTCTTAGCTTTGGGTTCTTGGTTGCCTTTTGACTGCAGCAAACACAGATGAACAGAGAAAAATGAGGACACCAGATGCTACATAAAGCCAGTCTTGCCAAATTACGCGTTCAAATAACAGAAGCTTTCATCCAAAACCAGAAACAATACAAAATACGAGTCATTAACCACAAGAAAACAAGATTAGCAGCAGTGCCACATTATACTTTGGTAACATTTTACAATGTCATATAAATTACATTAACAACAGTTCATGTAAATATTTAATGATTAACATGAACTTATATTTTACAGTATTTTTTGGTTAAGCTTAAAACTGCTTCCACATTTTATTTTTTTACATTTTAAGTTGCTTGTATTATGAACTAACAATGGACAACTGCATGTTTAGAAAATAAAAATATACCAAATATACTTTAACAATAATAATAGTCAATAATAAGTCATATAAATGTCAATTAAATCGGTTTGGATACATTTAATAAATTATTTCATAATCACTCCTATACTGCTGTAGCTGTATATCAATTTTAAAGTGAAAGTTCACCCTAAAATACAATTCTGTGAAACTTCTTGGTTCATTTAAACATGAAACTCCTTTCATTTATTATATTATATATATTATTTCATGTATATGACTTTTTCACACAAAAGAAGATAATTTAAGAAATGCCTCAGTGGCTTTGTGTCCATACAATGGAAGTCAATAGGATCAATGTTGTTTGGTTACCAGTGTCCTTCAAAATATAAAAATATGAATCACTATTCAGTTTTATCAACAAGGTAACACTTCAGTATATTCTCACTATTAACTAGTTGTTATTAGCATGCCTATTATTGGCATATTGGCTGTTTATTAGTACATATAAAGCACATATTCTGCATGACCATACTCTACATCCCTAATCCTACCCAATACCTAAACCTAACAACTACCTTACTAACTATTAATAAGAAACAAATTAAGAGTTTATTAGGGAAAAAGTCGGGTTTGTAAATAGCGAAAATTGCCCCCTATACTGAAGTGTGACAAACATAGTACAGAACCCTCATAATTAGTCTAAATTAAACATTTAAACAAACATTTAAAGTCACCTGCTCATTGGATGTTGAGGAGATGCTTGACTCCGCCTCCTCCACTCTGTCTTCCTGTCTGTCCGACCTATCGTGCTTCTCCTCCAGCTTCCCCCTCCAGGTGCGACCCTCCCTCAGGTATCTCTGGTGTTGCTCCAGTTCATCGCACGCTTTCTTCCAGCCGGCGCTGCGCTTCACCTGCAGCTGCTGCACGCTCACAGAGATCTCCTGGATGTTGTCAGAGGGAATCCAAGCCCTGCAGCAGAACACACACACACACAACTGTTTCAAACCGGCTCTTGAAGGTCTACAAAACCAGGCATAAAGGAGATTAACGTTTCCTTTCCACATTTTGCCTTCATACTAAAGTCAAAATAATGTACCGAAACCTTAATCTCCTGATTCTCTATTTATTAAGGGGTAGCTGAAATTACATTTTAAGCAATGAAATGTTCTGCAGTTTGATTTGCAATACTTCGTACGCTTTGTGATTGTTTTACGTGCAATTTTTGTGATCTAATATTAGCTGAAACATTTCAAATACATTTATTTTTTAATGACATTCTTCTGCAGAACGCAAAAGAAGCTATTTTCAAGATATGTTGGGAACCAAACAACACTGTTCTTCATTGACTTCAACTGTATGAACTCAAAACCAGGTGACATTTCTCGAAATATCTTCTTTTGTGTTTCACAGAAGAAAAAGTCGTATACAGATTTTGAACAACATGAGAGTAAATAAATGAGAAAAAATATATATTTTGGCTGAACTATCCCTTTAATGGTCTCAGTGTTTCTGACAGAATTTCATTACGATGTTTGAGTTTATTAACACATTTACACTCGTTTTGATCAGTTTTAATGAATAAAAGATAAATAATAAAAAATAAATAATGGACATTTACAAAAAACAAATGTATGCTTTACCTTATACAGTCATAAAAATTTACCCTAAAATCTTGATTCATGTCTATGTTGTTGGTCCCTCATGTTTCTCTTGGATCTAGAGAAACCTGGGCCTCACCTTTGGTGCTGGTGACCAAAGAAACGGACGTCCACCTGGGTGCCCTCCCTCTGTAAAACTTTGGCCGGCCAATAACCGAAACCTTTCATCCTGGCCCAGACCAACTCGTGATTGGGAGTCTAAACACACAGACGAACAAACTTTAATACCATACCTTCACAAATCCCATAAGGACTGTGAATGTGTGCGTGGCTGTACTTACGCACGGATAACAAAACCAGTTGTCAGGTCTGGCGTTCGAGAGATAAAAACAATTTCTGCACAATAGTAACTCGTTCAGCTGGAGAGAAACAAATCCACTATTTTTAATTGATCCTACATTTCCTGTATAAATAAGCACGAAATCGTTCAAACATTAAAGAATCGGCTCACCCAAAAATGAAATTTCTGTCATCATTTACTCCAAATATATATACTGTAAATGTCTTGGTTCTGATGAACACAAAGAAACACATTTGGAAGAATGCTTGTAACCAAACAGTTCTTGGCCACTATTGACTACCATAGTGTAATTGCATTGTTCTGTTGACCACAAAAGAAGATATTTGGAAGAATGTAGGAAAGCAAATAGTTCTGGGGCACTTTTGACTACCATTGTCATTTTTCCTCCTATGGTAGTCAATGGGTGTTACAAGCATTCCTCCAAACATCTTTCTCTGTGTTCATCAGAACAAAGACATTTACACAGATCTGGAACAACTCGAGGGTTAACGATGACAATCATTTCATTTTTGGGTGAACTGTCCCTTTAATGTCAAAATGGGTTAAAAAATAACTCAAAACAGCAAATCCTTAACCGAGTTCGTCAAGTGAACTAAATAGGCTTAAAATTCCACTGTTTGCATGCGCTGACCTCATGGCACGTGTCATTATAAAGAAGTCTGGCGATTTCGGCCTGATCGCTGTTCACTGTTAACAAAGAGTGTGAAATCGGTCAGGTTACTACTTAAGTGTCTATGTGCTATTTCATAAATCGCATCACAGATGCCGAGGCAGACCCGCTCACCTCCGTGCAGGATGGCTGTGTTGTGAACTATAAGCTGAGCGTCAGCCCTGAACTCCTCGAAGCTCTTGTATTTCTCCTCTGAGATTTTCTGTGAGAGAACAGAGAGCAGAGATTGATGGGAGATCAGTCCGTACCCCGCAGCGCTGCAGATGTCAGTCTGGTTCGGTCTGCGTACCTCTTGTATGTTATCCACATCCAGAGGTGTGTGAATCAGTCGTCTGTAGATGGGTTGCTTTGACTCTTTGCCTCTTTTGTGCAGGTCCACAGCCTAAGAAAACAGCGTCAAGATCCATGCAAAGTTTAAGACGATGTGCATAGCACTGCAGGATAGAGGTGCGAAAACATGCCTCGTCTCGAAATGCTTTACTGGGATAAAATGTGAAACAGAACTGTGAAACGCACCCTTTCCTTCATGCGGCTGAGAATGAACTTTAGGTACGTTGTCATTTCCTGTTTTTTCAAGTTCTTCCTTTTACTGCCCTGTAAACATCACCACACTATTATCACTGATAAGGTTAGCCACACTTCAAAAGACACTTCGCAACTTTATTGCGTCAAATGAAAATAAATCCATTTGACAAAAAAAAAGTGACACGTAGATCAGATTTGAATCCGTTCTAGTTTTTTTCCAGACTCACCCTGCAGATGCCACACTGCCAGTGGGAGGTGGTGTCCCGCGGCCGGTGGTCCTCCGGCACACAGCGGAGGTGGTAGACGCGGAAACATCCGTCACATTCCATAACATCTCCGGGAAGGTGACACTCAAAGCAGTACCAGTCATGACTTTCCGCCTCCCAATCCTAAAACACACAGAGTACAGTAATGCAAATCCCAGCCCGCCTGGGCCACACCGTTCTGAACCACACTAACCCACCGATAACATCACTCCAGGAATAGTGTTTCCCCTTTCATATCCTGCAAATAAGATCTTGGGACGCAGATCCAAGATCAGCCCTCTTACTCTGTAAAGCTTTAAAATGTATGAAGAGTTTGGTTCCAAAATGAGACAACTATCATGTTTTTATTGTGTTAGCTAGCTGTATTTTTTAAGCTATTATGGCAAAACAAACCAACGGCAGTTTGATTGATATGAATTGGAATGCACAATAAAAAAAACGTGATTTTTGAAATAAAATTTTGGAACCAAACTCTTCATATACACTCTGGGCTTTCCCTTAGGAATGCCACAAGTGACATCTCGTTAACTCTGAATTTCCATATTTGTACTTCTATTAACTAGGCTTTCAGCTAACGCCTGGCGAAAAAACTAAGTATGAGGGCTTCTCTTATTCGATTAGCGTTTAAGGACCAAGCAACCAAGAACGAAAACCCCAATTATTCATAATAATAAAGATCTAACAAACAAGCAAATGTTACTCGGAAGACTGCAGCTGTAGAGTATGTCTGATAATATGAGAAGAACAGATAAACGTTGCGCTTTTGCTAGGGCTGTCAAACGATTAATCGTGATTAATCGCATCCAGAATAAAAGTTTGTATTTGCTTAATATATTAATTATTTGTATTTATGAACACATAAATGCATACATTTAAGAAAATATTAAATAATTCATTTTAATCATTGGTAATTATAAATTAATACATTTAAATATATGTGTGTTTTGTGACAAAATTAATATGCACATTACACAGATATACAGTATATTATGTAAACGCAAACGATTAATCGTTTGACAGCCCTAGTTTTTGCACATTTGGCTCAATTTAAGAGGCCATTTTTGCAGCATGTTCTAGATATCCTTACATTTCTAATATCCTAATATTTCTTGAATCACTCAATTGGTTATAACAAGTAAGGGTTGATTAATGCCGTTTTAACACTTGAACAAACTTACAAATCCATATCGTGAAATGAATGAATCAAATGGCCATTTAAATCAAACCTTGAACACCACGAAATGTTTTGTGTGGGATTTTGTGTTCACACCAAATCTCTCTTGATTCGACCCTACAGACCTCAAACAGTCACACGGCACAGAGTCCAAAACATTCTCGATTCTGGTCACGGTGAGTGAAATGTTTACAAAATCAAATGTGACCAGAGTGTAACGTCAAAACAAATACTGAAAAGTCAACAAAAACAAGAAGTCTATATTTAACACGGGTCTAAATCAAGGTCAGAAACCAACAGAAATTATATCGCATTTTATTCTAGACCTAATGGTGTAAATTATTATGTCAAATGTGCCATAATTATATTTTAAAGGTAACGTTTGTTCGAATTAGAAAATGTATGATAGTTAAATTATTACAATGAAGCAAATGAGCATATTATGTGTGAACATAAAAAATAAAATATTACTCCTTAATGTACTGTCATTTCTGACACTGACCTAAACCCTGAAGTACCCAATCAGAAAGTCTTGATATTGACGTACAAATTAGCTGTAGGTGATTTCACTTTGAAAACATGTGTTAATAGTGTGTGTGTGTGTGTGTGTGTGTGTGTGTGTGTGTGTGTGTGAAACATACGCACATCTGCAAAAGGAGCTTCAGAGAGCGCAAAAGGCTAGAAAAAGAGAGAAATCACTAATACTGAGCATCCAGTGACAAAACAAAGATACACGGTAACCTCACACAGCACAGCTCTGAATGCAATGAAGCTGGTATCAGTATCAACTTTAACATTCTTGTCAAACAAAAATATCCTCATACACAGAACGTGACTGATAAATTTATACACTAAATTTCAGATTTCAAGTTTCTGAGATCTGCGATATGTATAAGGTTCATTAAGTTCAGGTGCTGTCCCATGTGTAGGTTACACATACTATTAAATAAAGGCCAGAGTATTGTTGTTAAAAAGAGTCAGTTAATATGGACGTACCTTGCCTTCTTCCGACATCTGCTCCTGCGATTGCAAGTGATCCAAAAAACATTGTTTAAAATCCTAACCTGACAGCTCGGGCTGAAACTAACCACTGGCGTTCCGTGTTAGGGACTCGCGGGTGGGTGATCAGCATTCACAAAAACTAAACGTGTTAAAGGGTAAGTTCATCCCCAAATCTAATTTGTGTGATTTTTACTCGCCCACATGACGTTAAACGTGTTTTGAGACCTCCCGGCGTCTTCGGAGCACAAATAAAGATATTTAGGGCGTACTCGCACTTAGCCCGATTGGGAGGTCTCGAAACATGTTTAACGTCATGTGGGCGAGTAAAAAAAAAAGAAATCACACAAATTTGATTTTGGGATGAACTTACCCTTTAACCTCAGCTGCTACATACAGTACAATTCATCACAATGTTTTACAACAATAAGCTTTCTTTGACTGCAGACAACACATGCATGACTCATAAGACCAGAGGCGGACCTGTAGAGGTATTTGTGACTGTAACCCATACCCCAAAAACAACCACAGTTTCCTTTAAACGTTCTCTCTCTCAGACAGCAGAGGAATGTCTCTGTGTGCTGCTGAAGGTCCTGAAACATCCTCATATTCCATCACGATGTATGTAGAGCTGATGCCTTACAGTTAAACGTTCTCCAGTGGTATGTTTGTTTTATTTTATATAAGCTAAAGAACCAAACAAATGACCCTTAACAATGGTCTACTTTCCAACACAGAACTGTTTCATTTCATGAATGTGAGTGTGTCTTGATCGTGAACTGTCTTAACATAAACCGGAAAATCGAAGCAATGTTTACCTTTAACATTTTTATTTAGGAAGTTGGTGGATTGAAATGTTATGTTTAAACATGCTCTGGTTTATGTCTCACCATCTCATCTCCGGGTAGCCAGTATCCCTCCTGCTCGATCCCAGCTTTGGATCCCTTGCACCCAACCGTGAGGGTCTCCACCACCAGCCCATCTTTCACCGCGAGGACCAGCTGCCTGGCCGTGTCTTTCGGGTGCATCCCGTACACACGACTTAAATACCTGCATGGAAACACACACGTGAACTCAGACGTCTTGAAAACATCGGCAATGATATTTACTAGCATGTCTTCTGATCTTGCAACTTACTTTGAGATTCTGTCCATGTTCGCGATCTGTTTCTGGTTCCGGACGACTTCGATGGCCGACCACACGTACTGGACCACTTTGGGATCCGCCTGCCTCTTCTTCACCAGCCTCGACATCGTAGCCAGTTCCGACCTGGAGCGAACACAGACACCATATACAAACTCAAGCAAAACAGCACTGATCTCCAACTCACACTAACCACGGTAAACAAACTACATGCTAAAGAGCTTTGGTTCTTGCATATCAAAGAACCAAAATGCAAATATTGGTTAGTTTTGCCAGTGACGGCGCCGTCACATTACACACCACGTCTCCGAGCACCACGTTTCTTTTTGAAAAATGGCACCACAATTAAATAGTACAATAACCACTGGCATTCACACCTATGCTTGCGGGATAACATCGTTTATATAACTTCATCTATAAAATGTGGTCTGAACCTTAAAACCGCTCACAGGTCTGTTTTGATGCATCACGAAAATGCAGAAAGAAACAAACAATCATGAACCATATTAAAACCATATATTAAACTCTGACATAAATGTACTTGTCGCTTACTGGTGATATTACCAAGTGAGAGATGAATCTATGTGACACAAATACAATAACTAATACAATGTTTATACGATTCTATGTTTGGTATGTTATGCTGGTTAAACACACTGGACAATTTGTCAACTTCCTATATATCGAATGGAATTTCAATACAGTTGCATATGAGCCTGTGAAGTTGGTGATTAATATATTTCAATGATTTATTTCAGTTACTTTTGTTCAACAAACAATGTTCGAGTATGATGTAAAATCTGGGTCCTGACAGCAGGGCTTTATTTCACTGTCATCTCCAAGACAGATTTGCAATGTACAGTAACAACAATAAATGTGACGTCACGCATGGAACATAAGCGTTGATGTACAGTCTGCGTTAGATAACAACTAACAACAGCCTCAAACAAAAAAGACTAGATTAAATGTTAGGCTGGTGCACGTTAGAATAAGATCATTAGAGAAAGAGTAGTAAATCTAGTCCCTCCCAGCATCATTCCAGAACAGCAAAAGCGCTTCTATAAAACCCCTCAACAGTCTGCATCTGCAAAGAACTGCAGTATTTCTGCTCTCTCTCTCTCTCTCTCTCTCTCTCTCTGTGGCATGAAGAACAGATAAAAATGACTGTCACATTTATTGCCATTGCCACTGTAAATAACTGCTCCTACAATGAACCGCCAGATGGGTCCTACACAAGACAAAGAACTGAAGCGCATTCATATTCTGTAAGCTGTGACTTATTCATGAAAAAATAGATGTAAATGTTTTCGCAATAAAAACAATAAAAACAATAAACGCCTGGAATCCTTGGCCTTGGGAAAATTAACCATAATATTTGTTGAGAAACTACGGCAATACAAATGCGAATCGTTAATACAACTAGTTCAGTTCCATTAAGCTGACTCTATCGGTTTGTATTGTTAATTCAATTCTTTTTCATTTGTAAATGCAATGCAAAAGTTGAAAACATCAAATGTTTGTGTGGAGAAAAAAAATCAAATGAAGTCGTTTGTATTTTACAACTAATTTGATTTGACAAGCAGGACCTGTTCGCTTTATTGCGCAATACGCAGAAATGATGGAAACCGATGGCTTCCTCATTGCGCTGTAACTTTTTGTAACAATTGTAACTTTTGTTAACTTGTAACTATGTTTCATTCCAACATTGTAGAAATGTTACCAGTAAATGAAAGCCACAACAGATATTTTAATGCATCCACAAGCCGCGCATGTGATCCATTAGCAGAGTGCTGGAATGTACGCGCAGATCGGAGCTAAACGCGTTAAGAAACGTTAACAAACATATTCAATAGATCCTCTTTTATGAAAGCTAGACCGATTTTATTAGTGATATGAATCAGGTCCGGCTCTGATCGCGCTCTCGGCCACGGTGCCAGAAAGAAACAACAAACGTTTGTCTACGAGTCACAAAACTATAAACATGAGGGCATCGTAAACACGCCAGCTGTTTTTGACACCCGCGCGAATCGTTTCGTAGAATCAAAACGCGACGATTCAGCTTTAATAACACAATCCGATTGCAAATGGAGGAAAACCCTTCATCGGTGCCTAGACATTCTTGTTGGCTGGTTGGTGAGCTACGCGGACGCCATGTTGATATCCCTCCCTCGCTTCTAGACAAAACCAACCAGTTGGGAGTGGATTTTTTGTTTCCCTTTGCAGTGAATGTCATCAAATCGATCCGGTTTACGCGTCTACTTACCGCCGCCCGACCGCTGATTTAACGCCTCGCCGTATAGTCTCACTTTAGGATGTAACGCAGCGCAGCTCACATTTGTGTTTCCGGAGTTAAATGTCAGAATTGTGGTTGGTTGGAGGAGCCGAGCGCTCGGAGGGGGTAAACACACACTCGTACGCTAATACGCGCTCACACACACACGGACTAGGCCTAATACACGTATATACAAATTCACAGGCTGTGGGAGAACTCTAGTGGCAGGACGCGGGAGTTGCGCGCTTTGCTTTGCACGTCTCACCTTGAATCGGATTTTTCATGAGCTGGTACATTTATTATAAATGAAAAATCTCCAGATGGAACAACTTGAAAAACAAACACCTTTTTAATTGTTTTAATGAAGAAAAAAAATTATATTGAAATTGTGATTTAATGGTTATAATAGGATTTGTAATGGTTTAAATGGAAACTATACTGGTCTCTACAGGTAATGTGTGAATTAGGTATAAATTGCAGGTCGGAGCCAGCTGCAGATGAAAAAAGCTGGAAGTGGGTGGGACTTTAGCTGCAAGTGGACTTTACAAACCTCCAGAGGATTTGATTGGTATATTTAATATAATATTATATTTAAAAGCTCTATTCATAAAAAGCTTATTCTTCGTTTTAGTTTGATTGTATATTCATTATATGCATTTTAACAAATTCTGATGAAAACAAAACTTTAAACTATGATAACACTGTAATATTTGATAGTGCCATCCTCATTCAATGCGTGAAAATCCAGTCTACTTGCGACATAAGCTCCACCCACGTGCAGATCTTGGCGTAAGCTCCTCCCACTCGCAGATGTCCAGGCTGCCGCGATATACTTGTGAGACCGTTCCCCTGTGTTCCATGAGATAGAAAGTTCATACTTGTCTAACATTTACACTGCTGACTTTCAAAAGCACAAGAAGTAGTTTCTCAGAGTTTCAGGCTTATTTCACAACATTTTTTATCAAAACCGGAAAACAAAATAATGACAATTATAATAAGGTAATAAGTATAATAAGGTTTCCCTGTGTTCAATGAAAAAAAAAGAAGGCAGGCCTCACACCACCAACCTACCCATCCCAAACCCAAAGCTCAAACCACTAGTTGGCCTAATAAATGTACATGTTTGAAAGTAAAACATTTTGCCAGTTATAGCAGGGGAAATGTTGTCTGTCAGCTCAGAAGTTTGCTGTCAGATATCTGCTTGGATGTAATGTGTTGGATTTTATTGGTGAGATGCTTTCTGGCCGACTGGAATCAATAAAACACTATTAAATCCTCCTGGAATAATGTCGGAAACACATTACATAAAGGAATTGTGTAATGGTTTTAATGGTTAAGAGCTAATGGTTCATAAGGGTTTTTATTAGAGATGCACCGACACCATTTTTATTTTTATTTTTTTATTTCTGGTTCTCGCAGATACCAATGCTTGAACCTTTTCACAACACAGTGAGACTAATAAAAATAGAGTAACTTTAGAATTACAAACAACTCCACCTTAAAGACTTTATGAAAAACAAATAATCGTATGTGCTTGTGAAATTTACTTTGAAAGTTTGTGACAACAAATTTCTGTCATGTCACATGAGGTATCGGTCTTTGGTATCGGTGCATTTTTACGAGTACAAGCACGAGTAAATGCATACACTGTAAAACTTTGTTGTAATTTTGCAGCATGTTTGCCAGTAACTTACTGTAAATTTAATGTACAATTTTGTTTTAAGCATAAACTTACCTAGCTTATATATTTTTCTTTCATAAGACAAAACGTAATATCTTGGGTCACTTTTCTTGTTATGTAAATGTATCGTAATTTAAGAAGTTTTAAATATTATTACAGAAAACAAGAGAAAAATGCTTAGGAAGAATGTGCTTTTTTGCAGTGTTGCTGCGCAAATGCCAGTCTCTTCTTGCTCATTTTGAAATTGAAAAGTCAAAGTGTTTTAATTTTGATTAAAGTAATTGAAAACAGTGCTAATTGGAAAGTATATGAAGTAGTAATTAAATCTACAGTAAATTTCTGGCGAACCTGATGCAAAAACTTCAGCAAAGTTTTACAGTGCAGTTTTTAAAATAAGAATTTGAGGTTTTTTTAGGAGGAAATACAAAAGCACTTATAGCTTCTATATATTTGCATCGTTTAAAACGGTTACAACCTGTCATTGTTCTGTACTTAATGGGATAAGCTTATATTTTCCCAAATTTCCAAAGCCCTTACGCACTTACAATGCAAAGAAAAATACAGCAGATGGCGCTAAAGTAACGTTTAAAGACCCCCGCCAAACAAAATGGGAGGCAAAACAAAACGCTTCACAGAGTAAACTTCACAGACTAAGCTCAAAGAACAATATCCATAACATACCTTTTAGATTCTGTTATCATTGCTTCATTTATTCTGCTTCATGTTGGTGTAAATGGCAGGTTAGGGAAAGTGAGGCTTTGGCATTCTTGTCATTCTTCTGATCTTTTTTCCTGTTCTCTTTCTAATGTTTACAAAGTAACAGTTGTCAGACGCTGATATTTTATTGCCCATCATGAACAGGACAATTGAATTCCAGTATTTACAAAAGTATGACATGACAGGATAAAAAAGTGGAGCGAGGACAATTATTCAAGGCCTGAAAAATAGTCCTGTTAAGGTCAGTCCCTCCTGAAAAGCAGTCAGATATTTTAGATTGGTTCATTTTATTGACATGCAAAGTGTTCAGCTGTTTTACCATACCAGCGATGTGGATTGGAACTCAAATGTTCACAGTTTTATTGGAGGCCTTTCATTGCCAAATCTATTTGGATCTGAGCGTGCTTACATTTCTCCTACTTAACTATCACAACAAAATGTTGAAAAATTTAAACACATTTCTTTGACCAAATGTTTGTCTTTCTTTCTATTATTCTGGCAAAGTCTGTGTAATATGTCCCAGTTCAAGGAAAGAATGTACAAGGAATGAGAATGGTCAAAAGACACAAAATCATTCTATTCCCCATGTAAACGATGACTACAGAAGTTACATTTTCAGAAGCAAAGGCTCATTTTTGTACAAACCTTACAGAGATGAATAATTTGAACTGTCCAACTGATTTGGCCAAACAGAAGTTGAATCTCTAGAACCCGTACATGGCAGTTTTAAAAACCAGATTCTGATGTTTTACAAGAAACATTCAGACCCCAGAATGTTTATATACATGTGTGTAAAATGTCTCATTTGGCATCAGTTGTACAGTTAATGATCATGATTACACATTTGATGTTATTCACACATAGAGATTTCATATTTCTGGAGCCTCTTAAAAATGACAAGTCTCAGATCCATCTGCTAGGCACTTTCTTCTGTCGGTACTCTTCATTTTTCTTTTTTAGACTTGGAAAATGATACACCTGCGTTCCTGGTCTGTTGTTGAATCTCAACATAAGGAGAAATCCTGTCTGGATTTCATTTTAATATACACAGCTCACACAAAGTGCATTTTTGGGACAATAAGCAGGAGTGGGCGAATGAACGAAAAAGCATATTAAGAGCAAAATCCATAAATTACGATGAAATACATGTCAGCCTTTTCCTTTGTAAAAAGATCTTCAGTGCAGATGTTCTGGATTTAAAACAGTAACGCATTTTTTGTTAATAAATTGCACACCATAGTTTCCATATGATGATAATGTCCTGTAGATATTGAGAGCTCTTTACAACTCTTTGATTTATTTTGATTAACCTGGCTAACAGCCGATTTTTGCATTTGCATGAAATGCATTGTGGAAGGTCATATTTGTGTGATTTTCATTCAAAGCTTTATTTGGTAGGATCATTTATAATGCGTCTTATTGGCCCCGCAGGACAGCAGAGGTCACTGTCATGTCAAATCCCTGCATGCATCTCCAGAATAAGTTGTCAAAAATGATCCTCTCTCCCACAGGTCATTTCCAGTATTTTGTCACTGAATTTTCAGTTGATTGGCTAAACTTTACTATTTCAGGAAAAACTAAAAGATTGCTTAGTGTGCATTACACAGTACATGTTGTATGAGTGTGCATTCCTCCTGAGTGTGCATACCCCTTGGCGTTGGAAGCCATAGTCCTAGGTTGCTTTTTTCCAACATCTGAGAGATGGCAATGCATAACTTACAGTAAAAAAGACTTGACAGATGTATTGGCATGTAGGTGGCTGAAGAATGTTGCACCTTGACCTCCTATATTCCAGACACATTTCTCTTTAAACTCTGTCATGTGAAGTTACCTTACCTGACCAAGAGCAAACGTGGTAATGAATTATATATTTTTAGGAATTGTACTTCAGTTCTGAGAAAGTAGTGACTTTGGTCTTTCAAAATAGGCCTACAGACTTACTTGTTTGGCATTGTTAGTGCTTAAATTAAATACTAAATTCAATTAAATCTAGTTAAAGCAATAATATTTGTCCCATGAATATTTTACATTAAAAAGAAAAAAATATATATAGTTTATGTTTCGAAAATGTGATCACGTTTAAGAGTGTACAGTACATAACCTGTGGTTTGTTAGGTACGCCACAAAACTTTGTCTTCAAGAGTTGATTAGTTCTTTCCTCTGGTCAGCAATAATGTTAAAATATACACATTGTTAAACTTATTGCCAGTTATTTGATGCACATCTTGAAAGTACACTGAAAAGTGTGAAGGGTTTTCACACCTAGCCAAACAAAGAAACAAATATGTCAAAATGTTTAGTTTTACAGGCTTTAGCTAGAAATGATTGTGTAAGTACATTCTTTTCTCTTTATATTTCCATTTTTATATGCTGGGATGTAGCCCCTGCGTTTACAACCCACAAAACATTATGCCAAGCAAAACCGCCCCCATTTAGTGACCCCAAAACATCTAAATACTTCAACTGTTCGAATGCCAGTTCTGTTCAGATTCCAGGCTAAATGGAGGTCCAAAGGCGCAATGCTAGTTGCGCATCTCACATGAGCTAGAGGAGGAGTAAGAGAATCTCTTGTGATTTACCAGCCTCCTCTGAGCTGACATACACGACATCTCTGAACGTTTTTCGAGGTTGCGCTTGGATTTTGCGCGCACGTAACCGGACATCTTTGGCACAGGTCGCGTATTTTCCTCACATCATGACTTCTCGCTCTTGATACCGAAGGCTTCCTGGAATTTACGCACATGAGATATTATTTATGAGTTCAGCTGCAGTGTTTAAGATTCTCACTGAAGAAATCTGAGGAAATGAACATGAACCTCGCGAGTTGTCTAGTTCTACTTTTAGTTTGGAGCGCGCGCACGGTAAGTTGAACCGGTGGAGTTTACGCCTCAGGTGTGAGGGGTTTTGGTTTGTTGTCACACGGGAAAGTTGTCACACAAGCTGTGTAGGCTATCTCAAGTGTCAGTGCTGAAAGTTCATTGAAACCGTTAATTTGAGCTGCGTTTAGCTGTCTTTTTAGCACTTTCTACAATTGTTACAATTTGTTAATCGCAAATTTTGTTTTGTTGACCAAAATAATAGTTCATATATAAAAACCATTGTGGTTTATGCTAATTGTCCTGTATGCTTAAAATTGTCCTGTAATAGCACCATTTGAATTGTAAGTTGCTATTGTGACAACTTACCCCATATAGGATAACAATATGTTGTGCAATGGATCATGTTGTCACAAACCGTCACCAGGACAACTTCTTTTTTAGGGTAACTAAGTGGACAATTTACTTTAATGGAAAAAGTAAAAAGTGTGAGAAGCCTTTGTCTCATTTTATGTGCATTTTAATAGCAAAGCAAAATAAATGATTAGGAATATCTAATTATTGAGTTTTGCATTGCATCAAACTTTGTACATTTTTGTGAATCTGGTAGCCTTCCTATCAGCATTCACTGTACTCTAACAGACTTTAAATTGTCAAATGCTTATGCAACTGTCTTAAAAATGATGTACCTACATTGTTTTAAAGGACTATAGGAAGAACCGGGTCAGGGCTCTTCTCGATGATCACTCAGGTGTTGTGCCCAGAGCGGTCTTGAGAAAAGGTCAAACGGGTGCTTTATTCAAGGCGTAATTGAACTGGTGGCTTGCGGTGAAATAAAAGGATATTGGTGACCTAAATGATTTTAGCCCAGTTTATGAAATTACATTTTTTTTCAAAAACCTTTTAGACGTACATTGAAAAGGAGAAGTTTAAACATTCTTCAAATGTATCTTTTTAGAAATATTTCTTATTTGTGTGAAGTTTATACTTTGAAATGATATCACTGAAATACCCCACACTGTAAAAAAAATCCCGTAAAAAAACAGATAAAGTACTGGCAGAAAATTACCAGTACATTTTCCTTTATTTTACGGACATTTCCATTAATGCTAAAATGCAAATGAATGCAGTGCAAAATGTAAAATACAGGTAAAACAACTGTAAAAATGAACACGGAAAATTCCTTCATATTAATACAGTATATTGTGCCCTATTTTTACGGCTTTTTTTTAGAGTGCAGTGCATTGCCTGTAATGTCTTAAAGGTATAGTTTTTAGTACCTAAAAATGAAAATTTTGTCATCATTTACTCACCTTCGAGTTGTTCCAAATCTGTATACATTTCTTTGTTTTGATGAACACAGAGAAAGATATTTGGAGGAATGGTTATAACCACAAAAGAAGACATTTTGAAGAATGTAGGACAGCAAACAGTTCTGGGGCACTTTTAACTACCCTTGTATTGTTCCCTACTATGGTAGTCAATGGGGGCAAGATCTGTCTGGTTATAAGCATTCTTCCAATCGTCTTTCTCTGTGTTCATCAGAACAAAGAAATTTATACAGATTTGGAACAAGTCGAAGGTGAGTAAATGATGACAGAATTTTCATTTTTAGGTGAACTACACAAAAACTGTCAATTTGCCCTTAAAGTTTGTTTTTAAGAATTTTTCTGGAAAACTGAAAAAAAATCTCTAGGTCTGAAAAAAAATTCTAGGATAAATAGTCTGGATGTTACATGTTGGAAAAGGGTGTGATACAACATGAATAAAATGATGTACAGGCTGTTGTTTACAAGCCCCGCTGTTTATCTTGTTTTAAACAACCCAACGCTTATCTATTCAAAGGTCCATTAATCAGTTACTTGCAGTGCATTTCAATGACCTTAATTAGATTCTGTGACCATATGGCTGCACAGATACACCATGTAACACACACTCAATCTTACAGATTTTTGTAATATACATCTGTCTGTTGTACCTTAGGGATTACCATACAAGATGTCCTTCATACTGTACTGTATCTTTAGCATGGATGATTGAATGTGTGATCAAAGCACGTCCACTGATATGTTTAATGTACTATATGATGTATCCTTTTTAATTTCTTGTGGTTCATGTCTATTCTTGATTTATTGTGGCTCATACAAGATATTCACTGTAAGTAGGTTTTTAATCTGTGCATCAAGAGGTTTCCTTTGAAGACATATTACACAGAGATCTCATCAAAGCTTAGAAAGGAAGTCGTGTTTGGTTGAATTCAATCCCTGGACCATTTCAAAGAGTAACATTTAATGTCGAACAGATTTACCCCGTGGAGATCGATGATGTTTTATTGTAACAGATTTTGAAGTAGAACTCTATGCCGTGTTTTAGTGGCAGTCGACTGTTGCAAACGCACTGGGATCAATGAGAGGGATTTAAGGAGGAAAAAAGGGTTTTACGTTATATTAGATTATAAGTGCATGTCATGGGTTCATGTGGAGTATCATAGTTCTAAAATCTCAAATCTACCTTCTGTTCTGGACATTCACATTACTGTAAAATACCAATGCTGGAGATGTGTTTTACTAAATACTGTATTAGAGTTTGAATTTCCCCAAAATCCATAATGTTAGAAACAAACAAACTACTTTATTTATGCAGTTTAGATAATGAATGAGATTCATTTCTCAATTAATGGATTCTATTAGACAGGAAGGAGATGCTCAGGCGTCTTCAATGTTTCAGGGATAGTTCACCCAAAAATGAAAATTCTTTCATCATTTACCCACCCTCTTGTCATTGCAAAAATGTATGATTTTCTTTCTTCTGCAGAACACAAAAGAAGATATTTTAAAAAGAACCCATTAACGTTGACCCCCATTGACTTTCATTGTGTGGACACAAAACCTTTCTCAAAATATCTTCTTTTGTGCTTCACAGAAAAGTATATGCAGGTTTTGAATGATATGAGGCTGAATTAATTATGACAAAAACATTTTTGGGTGAACTGTTGCTTTAAGTCTTCGAGCAACCTCTGAGCAATTCAAGTTTTGGTGCTTTACGCCGGGTTCTTTACGATGGAAGAATACATTAGCACAAATGTTTAAACAAAACAATGAAATCACAGCATACTTGTGACCTTGTGGTTTTATTCTCTTTAAGAGTATGCAATTACTTTTAGAGCAATGCTTCATTCTTTAGCATGAGAAAAGAAAAATTGGCTTTCAATGATATTTGTAAGTGTTCAGTCTTTCCAGCTGACCCACTAGAGTTTAGTGAGGACCACCACAAAAGCACATTCCTAAGATGCAGAGAAGATAGATGTTAGTTACATTGGCTTTAAACAAAATCTTTCAATAAAATAATTGTACTAAAGATCCTTATATGGAAGTTAATTCATATGGAAGCCCTTTTCTGTGTTATGCAAAAGAATGCGCATGCGTGAGCAAGAATGTGTGACATTGCTAAATAGCTGGCGGATCATTGTTTAGGACTAAATGTGTCAATGTGTTGGATACTTGTTTTCAACCTGTCAACTTAAACTGTTTGTATATAGAAGAGATCGGGGCTAGTTGTCACGTGAGGACATTTTCGGAAGAGTTAGATCCCAAACATTTGGTGGCACAAACATGTTTTTTCTCTGGCAGTGATGAATATTAAGAATGCTAGTTTTACTGCATATAGCTGTTGTGCTATTTATTTCATTTCATTGTAGTTGAGACCTGCTCATTTAAGTCTGAGTATGTTGTGTCCAAGTCCACATAAGACTCTGAGATAAAACCTAAAGAAATCTTTGAGAGTATGTACAATTTTTGGTGGAAACATTGGCACCAAGCTCATACAGTACATCAAAAATACCAGTATATTATTTGCTAAGGTTTATGTTGCTTCTTGAAGGTTCCTTTAGGTTTTGTCTCAGACTCAGACTTGTTCTTGACTCAAATGACTCGAATGAGTGTGACAGCATGCACCATAATTGATATTTTCTAACAAGGTCAATGTACTGTAAGTTCAGTGACCTGTATCTCTTTTCCTGTTGTGAAAATGTTCAATAGCTTTTTGTCAAACAAGACAAAATATGTGCAGGAAATGACTTTCACCAGTGTAAAGTCACTGGAAAAAAGTGTAACTAGCCCAAGACTATTTGAAAACAGCCTCTCAAAACAAAGTTTGCAACATTTATTAGAAAAATTCACACCCCTCAACCCTGATGCGTGTCATTTCAATGTGATTATTTGAGATATTCATCCACTTCCTGAAAGCACCCATGTCAGGTTGGCTCTTTTACATGTTTATTGCTCCAGTTTCCAGATGTTCCTTTTCAGCTACAAAGTCCTTTTATTTTCCAAATAAATTATTTCTGCAAACCATGTCAGTTCCGATGAAGCAGAAGGGCGAAAGTGACAGACTGCTTTCCACTTTTCTACATTTATCAAAGAATTGAAGAAAATCTGCTTGAATTACACGAAAGAAAATATTAAATCCAGTGCAAATTCAGGAAGCTGACTGATATTTTAGTGCAGTCTAAAAATAAACTTAACTGAGCTCTCTCGGTTTGTAGCGACTGTTATTCTAAACCCTTCTGGCTGAGAGATCAGTGAGATAAAAGGTGAAAATGTCAAAGCGTTTTTTCCCATTCTGTCTGAGTTAATAAAAGCCAGTGTGTATTTGCTCTGACAGCAATGATTCAGATTAATCCTTGATACAATCACGTTTGATTAACGTACGTGCGTGGCGGTCGTGCTAGTTGTCTTAAAATATTTCCACGGCTCTGTGTGGCTTCTCTTATCGAGGATGTATCTTGAGATTTTTAAATAGATGAGCGATGACAGACATTAAATCTGAGCTTATTTCCTCTCTGATCTGGGGCTGATTTGTCTTTGCGGTTCATTTGGAAAAACCCAAAGCCAAATTGACTAAGAGTTAACACCGAGAGCAGGCAGACACGGACAAACACGAGACAGTGACCTTGCTTTGAAAATATTTATAAGCATTTTTTACAGTATACTTCAAATTTGATGCTTGTACATATATCATCTGAGAATTATATTTTTTCCACAATTACAGTGAAACCATTTCATGGCCCAACACCAAATGATGAACTCAACCGAAGAGTTGATGTTAATTTACCATGATATCATTACGGAGTTGTATTCTAGCAGTTAAACAGGCTTTGTGGCAGCTCTTTGATCACGCCAGCTTTGAGTCCAACCGTGCTAATCCGTCATTTTGGATCCTATACCAGGGAGCCTTTGTAACCAAGTTAGCAGAAACGTCTTCTGCACCACAGGCTTGATTTTACAAAAGCATTCAATCGGCTTCAGATGATAGAATGCCATTATGCTTGTTTAGATCCTCAAAGCTGACAGATGCACGTCTAGGCAAATATATTGTTACCAAGACACTTGGCATCCATTGTCTCTGCTGCTAGAATATGGGGTTTAAGGCATTCACACTGAAACTGAGATTTGATCCGTTTCATTTGTTCTCCCTGAAGGTCAACGGAAGACATGCGAACTGTCACTTTCTGTATGAGATGCAGATGGCCGAGAAGGAATGTTTGGGCATGCTGGCAGACGAGCAGCCGCTGAATACAGAAGGTACTGGATTTAAATATATGTTTGTGTGTGTATGTGTAGTCCTGGGAAACCCGGTCACCAGTAGTCTCCACAAAAGTAATACCTGGAATTTTTGTTTTTTGGACCCTATAAGGAAAGCATTTATCAATCATAGGATACAATATTTTTACAGTATAAAAGTCATTATGTTTATGGAAAGTTCCCAATTTGTGTACTGTATGTGTGTGTAACTATATTTTGGGGCAAATCTGTACCCAAAAGTGAGCAAATATTGACAGCAAACCTTTCATTGGGGACATCCTTATTTGTAAAAACACTACTAATATAGTAAATAAAGTTTTTTTAATTGTACAAATGTCTCCACAAAAATAGTAATACCTGGAATTTTTTTACTTTTGGGCACGTTTTTTTTACCCATGAGGAAAACAGCCTGTAAGTCATAGGGTTAAGGGTTCAGTAATAGAATACACAGTTTTTACAGTGTAAACGTCATTATGTTTATGAACACGAAAACCGAATGTGTGTGTGTGTAACTATATTTTGGGGGCAAAAAATGTGGCCAAAAGTGAGCAAAACTTGACAAATCCGAGCAAAACCTCCCCCTTGGGACGTCCTAATTTTTAAAAACACAATAAACTACAGTATATATATATATATAAAAATGCAAACAGTTTTCTTTTAGAGTTATAGGGTTAGAGTTTGGTCACAGTATTTATAACCAGCTTCATAAAATCAACAGCAGTCTATGCAATGTCCTCATTTAGATCGATAGGTATACGTGTGTGTATGTGCACAGTATGGCAGTATTTTCTTCTAAACGTAAATGTGGGATCAGTCAGGTATATAGAATGGTGAAAGTATGAAGCAAATCGAAGCATCGAGCTAATTTTTATGATGTGAAGTTTTATATGTGCAGCATCTTATGTTAACCACAGTCATTGTAATTAAAGACATTTGAATGAGGTTTAGCCACATTGTTTTCTTTTTGTAAGCTAGTGTCGCCATTTTACTCTTTCCATTACATATGGACTGGCAGGTGTAGAATTATTAACTATTGGCTGTTAGTTGTGGGCCCAGTTTTTCCTGTCAAAGCTAAATGTGGTATTTACATTGTATGTGATAACATGCCCCCACATACTGTAAATGTGCTGTAACATGTTAACTGATAAAGAAGAGAAAGATTCAACTGACATAGCCTATGATTTTGCATGCGATATCAAATTGCACCCACTATGAATATATGCAAAACATGTGAATGTTTGTTGTTTTGTGGTTTTGTCCCTTTGTGCTCAATTTGCGTCTAAACTTGAAACCAAGTTTCTTGAAGTATATGTTAAACATCATGGAAAACAGTTTTCATACAAAAAATCTATACGACAATAATTTAGGAGCCTGAAAATGAGCTTATATGGGATTCAGTTTGAAGAATATACTCACAAATTCTAGTTAATATGGATGTGCGTGTAAACAGAATCATAATATGCCTCATATTAAGTAGCAAATGTAATTTTATGTTCTTAAACTTTAAGGAATTGCGTTTGATCCTCATCGAAGATGAAAGAACAGATGATACATCTCTTACCTCATGGAACAGAGATACTCGGTTTTATGACTTTTAAGCTTCAATCCCAGATGTTTTACTGTAAGGAGTTAACATTCTGGGTTGTGTATATCTATCAATGTTCTAAAATTTCCTTCTGCTTTTAAAAATTGCCCAACTCCTAGTCACTGGTTTTCATGGAAACCTAAGTAGCTTTCCCTTGTGGCTTCACACAAGTATTATTCTTGATTTATGACAATTTAATAGCTCTAAACAAAGAAGACGCCAAAATCATGAAAGTCGAATCAATACACAATCATAGACAATCCTTCTTTCCATGATTGTTTTGTGATGTTCTTCACGTTCACATTCTTGACATCCGAAACAGGAATGGTGTGTGGGAAACCATGATGCTTTTTTTGGTTTCCCGCAAAAGCGATGACAGAAATGTGTTTTCCATCAACGGACAAGTCCATGTTTCAATTATAGATAATTATTTTGAAGTAAACAGTACACACAGATTTTGACCATTCGAATGTATAAAATGATTGATTAGTCCCCCATGGAAATGAATGGTTTAGTCAATAGCTCTCATATTGCTAATGTCATGATGTTTCACAGGAGTGCAACAATGAACCGAGCACTGACCAATCGGAGATGGTGTTTACTGGGTGTTAAAACATGTCTGAAGTGTTTTCTCTGGGTTACGATTTCTTCTTCCAGAGCAGGTTGGCGCAGCTGTTGCTTAAAGTGTTAAAAGTGTGAGAGGTGTTCCTGTAGCCCATCTGGTAGGGCATGGTGTTAGCAACGCAAGGTCATGGGTTTGACCCCTATGGAACACACATGTGAGGAAAAAAAGCATGTAACTTGAATGCACTCTAAGTTACTTTGGATAAATGTGTCCGCCATGAACAGTTGGTACTGTTGGTTGTCTGTTCCAGAAAACATAAACACCGTGGTGATGTAAAAACATTGCTTTGTTTGTTGGCTGATTTGGGAGCAGTAGAGTAGAGTGTATGGACATTGCGAGTTGATCCTTTGCTGCTGTGATGTTCTTCTCTTGTAGACTTTCAATAGGATTTCCATTAATAGATCGCAGTAAACAGTGCAGAAATAAATGTGCAGTAAACACGCAAAATGGGCTACATTAGCTGTGGCTCTCCCAAAAAACCCTGTGAAGCTATTGATGGATATTGGTATGATGTCGTCATCAAACCACTCTGACCATTTTTCTATTCATGTCCAGAACTTCACAACACTCGTAACTATTTTAATGGCCAATTCGAAAGATTTTAAACGATGTGAATTCTACGTAAATGTACGAATGTTACAAAAAAGCCAAACCGAAGTCCCTCTCCTACCCCACCCCTAAACCAACACCCAACGTCTGTGGAGCAAAAGCAAATCGTACTAAAGTGTACTAATGAGATGGCATGGATTCATACGAATTAGCTACCTCAGAAAATAGTAACGAATTGGAGTGAGATCGTGTGGACTGATCTCTGTGGGATGGTCTCAAGAGATGCAATGACTGTCATCTTTTTAAAGTGTTTTGGCTGTAGTTATGAAAAATGAATGACATCCCTGGCCTGCAGCATGTTCAGCGTAATATTTCTAGGTTGTAAATCATAGAAAAATGTTCAGGTTAATGTTAAGCTTTTTTTAAGATGCTTTTTTAAGTTCAATTCTAAGGGGATGATGTACTGTGTTTTTTATGCAACATTTGGATTAGAATTAACAACTGCACTATTTATTCCAATTAAAGAAAACATGTTTAGGTGCAAAAGCTTAAAATTTAATAGACATGTACTTGTTATAAAGACTTTCACAATCTTAGGTAAATAAATGTGGATCTAATCTATCACTATGACGTTTCTCAGTTTCTCCCACCTGTCGAACACATGGCAAGTTCTCATATGCACTGATGTCTTTACAGTCAGTTCCTCTAAAGTTAACCATCTCAGCATATTTTGGATTACATGCGTTTTTCTTTTTTGTTTCTTCACAGGATGCAGGGGAATTTGGGATAATATTTCATGCTGGCACAGTGCAGACATTGGAGAGGTGGTGGTCAATACCTGTCCCACCGCCCTCAAGAATCTGTTTACCAGAGATGGTAATATTTGCTTTAATACAGAATGTCATTAAGCATTTTTAACATGCCACACATGTCATTATCCATGCACTTTCTAAACATAAATGTGACCCTGGACCACAAATCCAGTCATAAATAGCACGGGTTTTACTGTAGCAATCGTCAAAAACACATTGTAAAGGTCAAAATTATCGATTTTTCTTTTATGCCCCAAATCCTTAGGATATTAAGTAAAGATCATGTTCCATGAAAATATTTTGTACATTTCCAAGTGTAAATATATCAAAACTTTATTTTTGTGAGTGGATGCAGCAAAATCGCGGAAGAAACACGCCTACAAACATGGCTCGCTGCTGGCCGCTATTTGGGAATTACCCACTCAAGTTTGGTCTCTATGTAAAGCTTAGAATTTTGAGCCAAATATTGTCCTATCCTAAGAAATCATACATAAATGGAAAGCTTATTTTTTCAGCTTTCAGATGATGTATAAATCTCAATTTCGAAAAATTGACCGTTATGACGCAGCTTTTTTTAATTAAGAACCACTTTTTGTTTTTTTATGCATCATCTGTTAACAAAAATTGAAGTCCTGGGTTAAGTGATACACAACTTCACATACAGTACTGTCCTATGTTTGTCCTAGCTTAAAGGGATTGTTCACCCATTCTTTTGTCATTTCAAACCTTAATGGCATTCTGTCTTCTGCAGAACACAAAAGAAGGTATTTTGAAGAACCGAACAGAAGCGGTACACCTTGACTTGCATTGGTTTTGTGTCCATACAATAGAAGTGAATGGTTGCTGCCATTGTTTGGTTTCCAACATTCTTAAAAATTTCTCCTTTTGTGTTCTGCGGAAGAAAGAAAGTCATGCAGGTTTGAAATTGAATGTTTTCATTTTGGGTGAACTGTCCCTTTAAATGCAGTGTTGCTTTGGTTAAAAGTGTCTGTCAAATACACGATAAAGACTATAACACACTGTAATTATTTCTAACTTAAAGGCCAAAAGTACACAATGAATTGTTGATTTTGACTGTCCGCGTGAAAGTGCGCATGAGAGTAAATTAATGAGCGGGGGAGAAAACCAAAGGCTGGACTGAGTTAATCACGTCTTTCCCCTGCTGCTCGGACGTGCTCATTGACCCGTGGCCCCAAGCCGAGGGCACAGGACCAGCACACTCTTTCTTCCCTGTAGAGAAGCTGTCCGTCAGGCGCCAAAGTGGGAGAGCAGACGTGTAACCCTGATTCAACAATCGTTCTATTTTCATCACTTCTGAGCCCTGTCTAACCTGCTGGCACAGCCAGGAAGACATGGTGCCTTTGGAAAGTTACGGAGCCAAATTAACCCACAACCTCTTTACAATTATGATTTCCAATCAAGCTTTCTAACGTACGGCTGATCTCTACAAACTCGGTCAACATCATTTATGCTCCATTAGCTGTTACCTCAGATATTATCTGTTGTTTTTCGAAAAGCAGCTCTTGAAAAAGCAATGCGTTGCGCTTTCTTGACGGATATGTTTTCAAGCGTTTGACGCGGTAATGGATTGAAAGAGGTTGTTTATCCCGTTGAAGAAGGAACCTCAGGGTTGTATGGGCTTTAAAACGTTCAACCTCCCCAATCTTTCTTTAGCTGAGCTTACTGTATGTAGGTTACATTACTACAACACACCTGTCATCTCTAGACCTCTTGAGGATAGATAAAATTACACCCCGTGTACTGTAGCTTTTTCCTGTTTCCGTTGCTAATGTCATGTTAGATGTGATGGTTCTGGACTGATGCTGCACACATGGAACGGAAAGTAGCTGTCCGTCATGTTCGCTCCGGCAGAAAGCTTTCTTCGAAGCAGCAAAACAGTCCCATGTTTTACACGCGAAGCACTTATGCTTCCCGGCAAATGCATGCTTGATTAATGTGCTGACAATTTGATTTCAAGAAAAGAGCACGCGTGATAATGCACAATTGCTGGTCTTTGTGAATGGGCTGAGAAAGGTGGTCTGGGTTTTCAAAGATAGGTTAGTTAACACCTTTATATAGTCGGATCTGTCTGTTTGTACAGACGAACGCTTTTGTTACTCGTGTGTGCCTGTGCGCACACGTGTATCCTATTTTCTGTGTGCGAGCGTGTGTGGGTGTTTATTGGGGGGATTTGTTTCGTGGTGGACGCAGACGAAAATAAATCTCCATGTTGATACATGCCAAGGGAGTTTACATTTTCTCTCTCACGGAGTGCTCTACTGTATATGTGCACAACTGCTTCACCGCACAGTACGGCCGTAACGCGCAAAAGCTTTTCCTCACAGCTGTAAAACATGCATACAATAATGTGAAGTGTTTTCACAATCTGAAGAAATGATGGGAGTGGATGTATTACGTAGGTTTGTGTTTGCTGCTTCTTAAAAATCGTTGGTTTAATAAAACTATATTTAAAGGGATAATTTACCTCAAAATAAAAATTCTGTCATCATTTATTTACCCTGATGCCATCCAAAACCTGTATATGACATTCTTTTCATGCAAAACACAAAAGAAGATATTTTGAGAAACCGCTTTGTGCCCATACAATCGAAGTCAATGGGGATCAATGTTTTTGGTTACCAACATTTAATATCTTTTGTGTTCCACAGAAAAAAGAAAGGGATACACATTTGGAATGACATGAGCGCGAGTCATTTTTGTGTGAACTATCCCATTGAAGCCTGTTCACACCAATCAGGTCAAAAAGTTACCCGTTGGGAGAAAGTTATCAATTTAGAATACTTGGTTCACGTAAGTCCAAGACCTTTAAATGGTTAAAGTGTCAAATATACACATCTAAACTTTCACACCAAATATTTTAGAAGAAATGGGTTATTGTAATAATTTATTCAGCACATGAACAATTAGCATTTGAAACAAAAAATGATGGATTATTGAGGTAAAATGTGACCCATGTGAAATCTTAATATTTTAATTATGAAATGAGCATCAAAGTTTGATTCATTTCACTATGATTTCTGTAACAACGGGAGGAACCAGATCCACACGCAGTGTGACATTTAAAGAAATAACCAAGGTAATCCAGTGACAGAACAAAGCGTAAAAACAAAGACCGACCACAGACAAAGGAAACACTAGGGTTTAAATACACTGGCGTAACTAAGGAAACAAGAAACAAACTAATTAACAAGAAAAAACTACAAAGGACTACAAACATGACACGCAACAGGACATAACATAAAAGTCCAAAATAACAGGGGAACACAGAACAGATTATGACAATTTCCATCTTTGACATCAATATTACTGATATCAAGCTTATATTTTTACATTATGTAGGATTTTTATGTAGAAAATAGTAAATCACAAAAAATTACTTTGGCTGTGTTTTCACAGGCATATACAGTATATTGTAGACATGTCTTGTTTTAAAATCATGTCATACATTTACTCTATAGATGTATCCCCTGTAATTTTCTTTTGTTAGTGGTGGCGTGCCAGCTCCTTTTCTTCAGGTGTGATGATGGCCACTGATGCAGTACAATGTGTAGGAGGTTGTGGTTTTGTTACTGGGAGTGTTAGAAAGCCTACACAGAGACATTAATGCATGAAACACAAATACACTTGATTTATTTTTGCTCACCTTCTCTGGCTTTCAGCCTTGAATGAATGCATCAGTGATGTGATGATTATTATCAGTGGTGCCATATAAATGTACGCAATGAGCGAGTGCAGCCCGTGTTGTTGAAAACAAAGGTAATTGCACCTAAAGAGAAACTGGGAGATTTCATTTTTTGTAGGTAAACAATTTTAGAGCCCCCCAAAATCTTTGACTGAACCAAAACATGTTCCACTATAAAATGGAGTTGTAAAATGTGACTCGTATTGATAAGTGTTTTGTTATTTGACTTTGCGCCTGTCGGAGCGAACCCGCTTAATAGAATCAATTGCTCTTGCATCAGAATTTCCAACCCTTGAGAAATTGTTGTTTAAATAGTTTTCTTTAACTGATTTATGATTCTGACTTTCTACAATCTTAAATCTGTGTGCCATATTTGAGCGCTGCTGGCCTGAAATGCTTTGCAGATGGACATCTCCTTATTTTGGCAAAACTACAGGACAGCTGGGAATTCTACACACAGTTTACATCTCTGTCAGTTACTGTTACTCCTTATGAAAACATGCATTGGATAACCTTGTTTTGTGGATTTCTTTGCATATACACACAACACATAGCCTAGTTTATAAAAATGTGTGAGTCCTGAATGTTTTGTTTTCAGTTCAGCCATAAAATTATGTAAACTTAATATGAAAAAAAAAAAATTTTGGTAACACTTTACAGGATTTATTTGTTAACATTACAGTAGTTAATGCATTAGCTGAACCAACAACAAGCAATACCTCTACAGCATTTATTAATCTTAGTTCATAATAATTTCAGTATTTACTCATATATTTTTAAACAGAAAGCTGTAAATGTTAACATTAGTTAATGCATCATGAACTGACATGAACAACTGTATTGACAACTAACATCTAGCAGAATGCCTTCGTTCTCAAAATCACATTGTTTAAAGGAAAAGTTCACCCACGGATAAAGATTCTGTCTTCATTTACGCACCCTCAAGTTGTTCCAAATCTGTATAAATTTCTTTGTTCTGATGAACCCAGAGAAAGATATTGGGAAGAATGCTTGTAACCAAACAGTTGTTGGCCACTATTGACCACCATAATAATAAAAAAAATGCTTTATAAATTAATTTGTTCTGTTGGACACAAAAAGAAGATATTTTGAAGAATGTATAGAAAAACAAACAGTCCTGGGGCAGTTTTGACTACCAAATATCTTTCTCTGTGTTCATCAGAACAAATACATTTATACAGATTTGGAACAACTTGAGGGTGCGTAAATGAAGACGGTGTTTTTATTCTTGGGTGAACCGTTCCTTTAACATATTATAAAACAGAACTGACAGCCGTATTCAACCCGGCATCACTTTGAATGTATTCTGCTGTCTTCTTTGTTTGGGCAATTAGGTGTTACTTAACCAAACACTTCCTAGTGTTCATTGACAGTCTAAACTGCTGTCAATCAATCTGACATATTGGTTATTAATAAAGCGCTGTGTGTTTGTTTTAGGCATCATTAGCAGAAACTGCACTACGAATGGCTGGTCCGATGTGCATCCTAGCATCCAGGCCGTTTGCTTTGAGTCCAAACTAAACTCAACCAAGGTAAGTGAGCTTCCGCCAGAGCACACACTCAGATCCTCCCCAGACCTCCAGAACGTCACTATAAGCTTTGATATGCAACATGCCTCATTAAACAGATTAATCGTAAGACTATAAACAGCATTAGGATCTTCGCATTATCTGTCCTGAAGGAAGTACGCGTGAATGGAAAGTAACGTTACGTCTGATGCTGTCATTCGGTGCGCTTCACTGAAAAAAATGTGTCTGGAGCCTAAGGGCACTTTAGGACTCCAAACCTTTCAGTGCCCACTTTCTAGCCTGTATCTCTGCCAGCTGGGCCTACCTTTGGGGCAGAGACCGAATTTGCGTGCACGCGGTTGGAAAAGTGTGTGCGTCTGTGTGTGCGAGTGCCAACACGCGTGTGTGTGTGTTCACGCGTGGGTCTGACAAACAGTCACAGACCGAATGCAATGGAAGTTTGAAAGAAACAAAGCAGCTGGCTGTATTTTGATGGGCTCTCAACCAAATTGCTCTCAGGATTATATTTCTTCTCAGAGTCCCGAATTTGGAGACAAATGATTTTAGATGCGTTTGAAGTTGAAAAGAGTGCCAGAGAGCCAAAAAGAGAGATGATAAAAGAATCAAACCGCAGAGAGGCGCTTTGTTCCTTTATGGCAGAAAATATGAAAGAACTCTAAATGTCCGGTAGGTTTTTGTATCTCATTAGAACGGTGGATTCTCTCGGTTTATATTGTTTTCTCATGAAATGGGCAGTTGCCTGTGAAATGCACGGTTCCATATTGCTGTCGGGATGGTGTCGAGCAGGGGATCAGTCAGAGAGGAGTAATCGTGAATTACTGAACTGAAATGGTGGGAATTTTAGCAGGAAGTGAACCATGCCGATACTACAGTGCGAAGTCCCCGGAGAACTGGATCATTTTGAGTGCATTAGGTTATTCAGCCAAAAAAATATGTGTGACAGTTTCTTTTGTTTGAAAGTAAATTGACATGCGTCACGATCAATAAGGAGTTTCCAGATCAACAGAAGGGTGGGCTTGTTTTTTAAAGACTGTTGGACATTCATATGAAGTTAAACTGTAACCGAGCTTAGTGTAATGTGGCCCATTTTACGTTTATTCATAAGCTCTTGCCACCTGGCAGTGTTATTATGTTTCACATTCATCACTTTCTTTTATTATAATGTATAAACTACATTTTCTCCTTTCGCACTGTCTAATTTTTATTCGTTAGTCAAACATATCTTTTCAGAAGTCGTGAGGATAAAAAACGTTTTAGCTTGTTTCAATGGCTGATTTTCCTTTTTGATTTAAGTAAGCCATCATGGCATAATTGATGGAATAGTGTAACTCTGTGCTAAGGTTATAAACTTTGGGAATTAACAGAATGATAGGAATGCTGGGACTTTTATGCTTTCCTGTGTGTTTATTGGATATAATGAAGAAACTGCCATTTTGATGAAGAGTAAATGTCTCCAATATAATAACATAAATCCTCCCGACTATACCTAACTCTCGTAGGAAAAATATGGCGTTTAGCTTGGAAACCTAATATGGATTTAAATGCAGATATTAAATATTTCACAGTACAATCCATTTGAGAAAGTGTCCCAGATTTACATAATTTAAAGCAAATATTCAAGCAAAGCATTATGTGGAATTTTTTGTACAGTTTAATAAATTATGATGCTTAGTCTTAGTTATACAACAAAATGACTTTAACCTTTTTTAGAGTGAATACGGGATTCAGGATTTTAAGGCCTAGCCATCAGATTGTGTTCGAGTGCTTTTTCTATAAAAATGTCCACACATGGGTTGTTTTTTATTTTATTTTAGTCCGTCTCAAGATCTTAAGACCATTTGGTTTTGAATGCTTGCGGACACACATCACACACCAGAAGCGAGGGCAAATGCCTTTCATGGTTGGATAAACGGACCTTTGAAGCGCTCGGAGTTGTCAGTGCTACTTGAGGTGATGGCAAGCATCAGAGTAGACACTCAAACCCATTGGCTTCTTCTGATTGGCTAGAGTGTATGATGAGAGGAGATGCACAATGCACATTTTACTGTAATTAATTACAAAATCTAAAATATTATTCAGATGCAATATATGCACCTTTTGCCTCCTCTGTTTGAAACATAAAATTGCAGATTAACTTTAAACTGACATTTTCCTTAAATTATAAAACGTTTTATCAATTTATTAACAGATTTTTAATAGTTTTTATGATTATTAAAAACAGAAACAGATTGCTGCTTTAATATGATTAGACAACGTTTTTTAAGGGTTGGAGAATAAAAGCTGCACACTGTATTCACTATAATTATTCACAGTGATTTACTTTACTGCTTTTGCTAATGATTTTAATTTGTAAATGACCTCTATTTATAATGGCCCACCCTATTCCTATGTAATAGCTGCTGTCATCCCACTAAATAGGCATTGCTGTATTAATCATTAGAAGTCTCTGTAAATATGTTTCTGACATACAGTACATACAATACATTACCATTTAAAAATGACTTTTTCGCTTAGTTTCCACACACGCAGTGTGGTCTGAGAAGGGAGCATTATATTGTAAATGTTAAATCATGAATGATTCTGCATCACTTTTGTAAGTTTTCCATCAAAATTGTTGTAAAAGCACATTTGACCTTCGCCTACGTTTAGCATGCGCTTCTCCGTAGGACATCTGGCAGTTTGGAGTGGTGCCCAGTTTACTCTCTTCTGCTGGTTCTGCTTCGAGCAATGAGTGGACAGTGTGCTGTTCTTCATTCTGATCCGTGTCAGAGGGAGATGATACATTAATGCAGTTTCCTGAAGGGTAGAGGGGCACAATCCCATCCTTACAGAGTTCTCTATTATTATCTCCGTATTAGCAGAGATGTCTAAAAGTAACACGAGGAACACAGGTGGCCCTTGAGTCAAACCGGTCCGAAATCTGATTTCTATACCACACACTGATTTGCTTTTAAGAGCCCTGGCCACATTGATGCATTAAAACTAAATTTGGACATTGATTTACCAACCTTGGATTATTGATAGGGTTTCAAAGGACACCTGAGATTTGCATGGTCAGAAATACTAGACAGACTAGTTAATATTTCACATAAAATTCGGTATATTATAGTGATCCACAGAGAAGACCGTTTATCCATTTTCCAAACCCGCTTGTCCTCGGCAGGGTCGCGGGAAGACTGGAATCAATCCCAGCATCTTGGGACAGAAGTAAACCATGGATAGATGGTCAGTCCATCTAAGGGCACAGAGGAGATCAAATCTATCTCCAAATAAAATTCTTATTGTTGTCTCCGTTTTTTAAGCCAGGAGAGGAACACGTTTTTGAACATTAAACTGACACACATCACTTTTAAAGCGTGAAGTGTTCTCTAAATATTGCTCACCTTTTCCGGGGTGTTGCACCACATGTGAAGGTCCAAATGTCACATTAGTGTCACCGTGTGAAGTTCTCCAGAACTTTTCCACGGGCATCCCATGATCCTCTAAAAACATACCACGTCCAACAAGAAGTACCTGTCTGAGGAAGGAAACGTTCACTTATTCCATCCGAATCCACTGTAGTGACTGTTTTCCATCTCTTTATTTTAATGGCTACAGCTCAGTTACTACACAGTCACAAATTGTTTGATGGTTGACAGATTACAGGCTTAAGTTAAAATATACAGATCTCAGCAGTGTGTAGCACTTTAACAAGACAACTAAAAGATTTGTGATTTACAATATTTTAATCTATTCATTTTGTTAGGAATTTATAGGGGGTTATGTACACGAATACAAGCACTGCATTATAATTTTTTTGTCATTTAATGTCATACAAAAACTACTGTATTATGTCATAAAATTCTCAAACTGAACCAAGAATCAAACACACACGCACACCAGATAAAAACAATCTGTTCTCAAGGACGGATAAACCGACAGAGTTGTAAAACACCAACTTCACCCTGACATTACAGGCTTTCCTCGGCTTTATGTTTAAAATACTGCTGAAGGAATGTTCCTGCGGTGATGTTCTGGAGTGGATGCTGTGGTCTCTCTGGGTTCGGGGTGCCAGGTTATAGCATCAGGCTGAAAGAATGCTGTTTATGGGGGATGAGTCTGTCTGAGCTTCATCATACTCTTCTCGGCGTTTCCACGGTTATTAGTCACCACGTGATGCTCAAATCGTGAGAGAATTTGCGTTTATCTAGCGTACGTTCTTGTTTAGTCATCGCATTAAAAATACACTGTAGCTGTGCTGATGTAAATGGGTCTGATCTTTTCATATTTGGACTCTTATCTGCTATAACAAGTGGTACTGACTACAGTGACTGTACTGTTGCAAAACTGTGATTCTTTGATATATGGTACTAAATGGTAACCATATTCATGTGGCTAAAACAAATACTATGGTATGGTGTGATGTGATGTCCAGATTTTTCATGTCTACAGCCCTCTCTTGTGAAACAAAAATATAGCAATATGATAGAATATATAATGCTATAGATTAAATAATACATTTCCATTTATTGGAACCAACTGTTTATATTTTATTTTATTAAAAAATTAGGAGGCCATTTTAAAATTATTTTCAGTACGCTGAATTTACAATTTTTAGGTATGTGTTTAGGTAAAATGATCATTTTTGTTTCATTCTGTGAACTACTAACAATATTTCTCGCAAATTGCAAGTAAAAATGTTGTTTCATTGGCATTTATTTGCAGAAAATAGAAACTGGAGAAACAGGTAAAAAACATGCTCTGTATTTTTTCAGACCTCAAATACTGCAAAGAAAACAAGTTCATATTCACTTTTAAGCAATACAACAGTAATATTTGTACATATATTTAGGAAAAATTCCAAAATTATTTTTATGTGATAACCTAAGTTTTTATCACAGTTTTCAGATGCCATGCTGTCATACTTTCACACGTTGGATATACATCGCGGCTGTATATAAAAAGTGACAATTCCTTTTGTATTGTTCAATATATTGTAATATAGTAAAATATTAACATTGTATCATATTATATATTTTCAAATATATTCAATGATTTAAGATATATTTTCTTTGCGTGAAAGCATGGGTCATGGTATAAATGTATATTTAGATCTACTGTATAAGAAATAATTATATCTTCATTTACTCACCCTTATGTCAAACCTGTATTACTTTCTTTCTTCTGGAGAACACAAAAGAACATATTTGGAAGAATGTTGGTTACCAAACAACATTGGCACCTATTGGCTTTGACATTGTATTGTCACAAAACCTCTAGGACTTTTCTCAAAATATCTTCTTTTGTGTTCCACAGAGGAAAGTGTCATATACGGGTTTAATGACATGCGTTAATAAATTATGACATCATTTATATTTTTAAAGGAATTTTAACGATTCTTTTAAACTAAATGAAGTGTTGGAATCAAACGGTTTTGTATATTATTTCTCACACAATGTTCCTCTTTCCATCAAGCTTGTTTTCTACATGGTGGTGAAGACACTGTACACGCTGGGACACAGTCTCTCTCTCATCGCGCTCATCACAGGCAGCACAATCTTCTGTCTCTTCAGGTTTGGCTCAGACCCTTAAATAGACCCACTTCACATTTGTGTCTGCTTTATATTGTGCTATCGTCAGTGACGAGTCTGTGTGAAATTAATTGTAATCATTAAAGAGTCGAGTTTGGCAGGTGTCTGAAAGCCTATAATTTAAACTTTTTGACATTGAGGATAAACATTATACTTGGCTTCTTGCTTTCAGATAGTGTTTATCTTGCTGGGAGAAAATTATTAATGTAAGAAGTTGTGATAAATGGAACCTTGCTCAACACATCCTCGCAAACTAACCACAAACGAGTAGAAAGCATGAATGATTATTTACAGCGATGTCTCCTCATCTTCTGTTCCAACAGAAAGCTTCATTGCACGAGGAACTACATCCATCTGAACTTGTTCTTCTCATTTATTCTGAGGGCTGTTGCTGTGCTGGTCAAAGATGCCATTTTGTTTTCCCATGAGAGCGTAGATTGTACGAAACAGCCATCACTGGTAAGTGATCGCTGATCCAGGAAGAATCTCAAGAACTGGTGAAGTTTTTAAAGATATTTTCAGTCACTGCCTTCCACATATATAAATATCCAGGACTATGAATCTTATGAGATCCAGAATTCATTTAAAAGTGAAAGATGTAATTCATGTGCTGTCTGTTACTGGCACCAAATGATTTAAACTGACAATTGTTGGCAAATATTGCTTCCTAAATATAGTTTTTAAATATCTCTCACTGGTTTCCAGATAGTTCATCACTAGTCTTCCATTGTTTATAAAACAGATTTCCAGCCCAAACTCATGTGGTTAAGCCAAACTTGAATTGTCAGACGGATGTCAGACCATTTACACTTTTCAAGAAGTCAGCATTTGAAAGGCTTATGTACAGTTGTCTGTGAACATTAAACTGGAATAGAAAAAATATTCTAACATCAGAAAAATTACACGCTTTACCTTTAAGCTAAGCTTCACCTTTAAGAGTCTTAGCTCAAACATACTGTCAACCCATATTTTATGCTTCATCAGTTTAAAAAAAGGATTCTTTTTGTCGCAGTGGATTTTAGGATCCACTGCGACAAAAAGAATCCTTTTTCATAAACATAATAGTTGCCACACCAGTATTACAGTTAGTGATGTAACTGGTAAAGGAATAGTTCACATCAAAAGGACATTTCTTTCAACGTTTTCCCACCCTCAGGTTGTTCCAAACATGTATGACTTCCTTTTTTCTGCTCAACACAAGCAAAGATATTTAAAAGATCAAACAGTTCTGGGAGGAAAACATTATATGCTAGTCAAGAATCAAACATTCTTCAAAATAGCTGCTTTTGTGTCCACACACAAAATGAGGGTGATAAAAATGGTGACAGAAGTTTCATTTTTGGGTGATCTTTCCCTTTAAAAGGAACCTTGGATATAGAGAGATGTCTGGCTTGATATATTAACAATGGCATTGACTTTATAAATGTGAAATTAAAAAACAGTGTAACTGTCACAGTATTCCTAAACTTTCGGAGGCCGCCATTTTTTTTTGCGTCAAAATCCGTGACGTCAAATTCTTGCAACCTAAACCCGTTCTCTTTCGCTACAGCGAAGCACACACGTTTTCCATATATAAAAGTAAAATAGGAGATGTCAAACATAAGATCAGATATATAAATACATATATATATATATATATATATATATATATACTGTATATATATATACACAGGGACAGTAGGTGTATGTCCTTTTGACACAAGTCAGCCAGCCTGCCTGCCATAAAAGAAGAATGCGTTCAGTAAGCGTCTGTTCAAGGTAAACATGCATTAAATCATAGCTTTAAACTACCGTCTTTAAGACAGTTAGGACTATTTAAGTCATCATCATCCACCATTATCGTATACTTTATACATTATGAGAATATACTGATAAACACAATAATTAGATGCTTGCGGTTTGGTTATTTATTCTGTATTAGAGCACACACGTGAATACCAAATAGCGTCTTTATTTTCTTTCTTTATTATTTTAGCATTATTTATATATATTTTTTATCCTACAGTACCTTATATCTACTGAAGAACTGATTAGTGTGTCTGTGTTCAGTTTGGCTGCCTGTGCGTGCAACCATTTCACGTCATCGAAAAAGAACATGGCGGCCTCCTTAGGTTAAAATGGGTATTACATTTACGTAGGTTTTTTTTAAAGAAATGAAAATATTTGATGCGTTTCTAACGACAAATGCTAGTAGTGTAAGGTTGTGACAACGTATCAAGCCATACATCTCTATATACCGTGAGGTCCCTTTAAATTCTTTATTCTCGTGTGCAGCTTGGTTGCAAGGTCAGTCTGATCATCTTCAACTACTTCATCATGGCAAACTTCTACTGGCTGCTGGTGGAAGGGCTATACCTGCACACCTTGCTGATGGTCATCTTCTCCGAGAACAGACATTTTATCATCTATCTACTCATCGGATGGGGTAATCCTACATTAAACACCCCCATTTAAACCAGCTGTGGGCACTATTCACCTTTCTGTACATTGTATAGTACTTTTGCTTACCTTCAGCTGCTTCCTGTTTGATGTTTGTTTGGATTTTTTCTAAACCATTTAATAACAGAGAGCATTTATCCTTTGACTATCATTCACGTCTTTGTTTCCACATATAAGCAAGTCTTAGAGAAAATAAAGGGACCTTTAGAGAATATTCACCTCCGCCGCATTTGATGCGCTAGCTTTCATCCTGACAGATGCGAACACACAGAATCAATTCACAACGTGCTCTTCTTCATAGCGTGTAACTCTGAATGTCTCCCAGACTATTCATTTAAACACTCGTGAATAGCTCTCATCTTCATTCATTTGTGGAGGACAGAAGTGGGTGTGGTTTGCTAGACTCAGTATATCAACACCTCGGTTAGCTTCCCTTTCGTTATGACAGTGACGACAAACATGACAAAGGACATTATGTACTGTCTGTGTCTGTCTATATGTGACATACATATAATTTAATATACAATCACATACGGTACGTATATACTGTAGCCCGTATATTCATGAACATGCATGAGGGAATGTCACCCTTGAGATTGTTCCATCTTTCTCCCCTCAGGATTCCCTACCGTGTTTGTGATTTCATGGATCATTTGTAGGATTTACTTGGAAGACACAGGGTAAGCAGTCGAGCAGCAGAGCATGACAGAACTCAGAGAGATAACCAAGAAATCTTTGTAAATTCGAGCTGAAACATGTTCGCTTTTGTCAACGCTGTTCTAAATGCACTTCTAACTATTTCACGTCTTCTTTTAATAGATGCTGGGAGAGAAACGACGTGCCGATCCCCTGGCGGATGATCAAGTGGCCCATCATGGCGTCTGTCATTGTTAGTATAACCTCTGATAAACAGCCAATCCGGCTTCATGCTGTATATATTATGTCAGACAGGCAGGAATGATGCCAGGCAGGCAGATGAAGGGATGTGCTGAGTCTTAAGGATAGTTACCATGTCTTGAATGAGATGTGGATGCAGGGATGTCAGAAGATCGAGGGAATGGCTGTCACGAGTGCCTCTTTCAGCACACATGGCAGCGAGTTGAGCTCTCCTGGGTCTCGTGTGCCACTTCTGTTTTGTTAAGCTTCGCCTGCAAAGAAAGACAATTCTGGTGGACAGCATGATGGCTGTGTTTGATAGCTTTGCATGTTGCTCTGTTGCTCAGCTCAGTGTTAAAGAAAACATCATATGCTTTCATTAGGACTGTCGATTTAACACTGCGTCTTAACCAGCCCGTGACATGATGGGTGAAAAAAATGATTTTATAAAAGTTTTGAACCTTTTTACGACAAAGCCACATTTTGTGCCTGTTAGCTCCGCCTACTTTGAAATCCCATTGGATGTAAAAATCGCTCCTCGTGTATTTTAAACATAAAACATAGATGATAAGAAACCGATTGATGTAATTAGTTCAATATTTTAATTTGATAGAAATTTAGTCAGCTTTATACAAATTTGATCTATTTTAGTTTTTTAGTAAACCATGTGTTTGGTTAACTCGCACACAGCATTGCTTACTATACATTTCAAATCGATGTTAATACTGAATCATCATTCTGTAACCCTCAGCACTATACCAGCTAATACTTGTTTCTATTAGTTTGGCTTTAGCTTTTTATTAAGGAATTAACTATGACGTACAAACAAAAGTGCTACCTGATGTTTTAAGCATCTGAAGAACCGGAATTTCCAAAAACAACTGGCATTACGTTCGATCAGATTAAACTGGGATCATTTCATGTGCTTGCTGCTTTTTGTCCATGCCATCGCCTCTGTTATCAGATGTTAAAGTAATGGCTTCTGTTAAAATCTTTGGCCAAGACCTACAGCCGCTTTTCGGCTCTTTTGAAAAGCAGCTATTTATCTTGTTCACATCTGGTAAAAAGGCTCTTTAATGTGACAACTGCACTTTTTAATGTAAAATCTCAGGTTATTTATAGGTCAAGTCATTGTATAAAAAAGTAATTATATAACATACAAGATAAAAAAAATGCTTTATCTACTGCTTAAAATGATCAATTTTCTCTCTTTCTTTCTTTTTTAGTTGAACTTCATTCTGTTCATCAGTATCATTCGAATCCTTGTCCAAAAATTGAGATGCCCAGATGTTGGTGGAAATGACCAGTCTCAGTACAGGTACAGCATCACAAAATAACTATTATTCCATTCCCATCTCCCAGCACTCTCACAGTCTTGCAAGCAAAGCATCTATTTATAGCAATTTATAGCTGAACCCTCTTCTGTCCGGTCATAGCTGAGTTCTCCCTTTTCAATTTACCAGTAGTACTATTGTACCATCAATCTCAGAAAAATGGGTCGAAATGGATGGCTGCGCTCCGTTTTTATCAGAGTCATCCATTATGTATTGTGAATCGTGAAATGCTAAATGTGTTTGCATTGCGAAGGTGGTGAAATATTAATGCACCTGTTTGTAGCAAACCTGTTTTAGTTCGGCTATGAGTGCCACAGTTTGCATGAGTGCACTGTCGCTTATGCATGAGAGCCAGCGCTCTTTTTGATGCCTCTCCCAGATGTGCTTTCTTCTCTTTGTTCTCTTAAAGTTGGGATTTCAGTGTGGATTGTGTGCTCAAATATACACTCTGTAAATATTACAGCATCATCATTCAGACGCAATTCTGTTTCTGCTTTATCTGTTTTTCAGGAGGTTGGCCAAGTCGACCCTTTTGTTGATTCCTCTGTTTGGAATCAACTATGTTGTTTTCGTTTACATCATCGATGAAAATGAAGAAATGGAGAACTATAAAATATTCTTTGAACTTGGCCTGGGGTCCTTTCAGGTGAGAAATATGCCCGAATGTTCAGGTATCAATATTTGATCAAACGGGCTATTTTACTGTACAATATCTTAATCCATTCTTCAGATTTTCCTTGAATTTATTGCAGAAAATGTCCGATTTTATCCATACCTGTTTACATGATGAATTATTGTTTCTTTTCAATGCAATTACAATTTGTTTTAATGTTTTTGTACTTTACAGGGCTTGGTGGTTGCGATTTTGTATTGTTTTTTTAATTCTGAGGTCAGTCTTCAACCCGATTGATAACACTAACTCACAGTTGTACAAATGACTAAACTACTAAACATTTGTAACGTGACATAGTTTTTAAGAGTTATATGTTAAAAATAAGAAGTTTTGGTAGCATGTGGTCAAAATGATAAGGTCAAACAATTGTTTGTCTTCAAAAAAATTGATAATTTACAATAAGTCCAGGCATGTGTACAAAGAACATAAATGGTGTCAATTTAGATTTCATGTTGACTTCATACAGTTATTTATCCAGTGTTTGGATAATCTAATGCTAAAATAATGTGCTAATGCATTTTATCTCTAGGTCCAAAGTGAACTCAAGAGAAAATGGCGGAGTTTGCGCTTGAAGCGCTACATCGTCCGAGACTATCGTCTGCACAGCTCGTCCATATCCAGGAACGGTACCGACAACATGGCCCAGTTCCACCGTAACTCCAGAGCGCAGTCCTTCCTGCAGACTGAGACCACCGTGGTGTGAGCATTCCAAGAGCTCCAGACAGATGCATTCATGAATCACGCCCTTACTTCACTCCCCCTCGGCTAACAGTATATTTATGAAAGCTTTATGCTGAAGAGAACAAGGCTTTCTGCCACTGAACCGTGAGATTGACACATGCAGTACACATGATAAAGACTTCATACGTCTCTGTGAATGGGGGTCTTTGACACCAAATTTGGCTATAGACTACCAAAATACATAGGGGCTACACACTCACAGATATAAGTTAAACCAAACCTTTGTGAGTGAGACATAAGTGTTGCGGCGTTAAAACATTTTTTTTTTTATGCAGAATCCATTTACATGACATTTTTGTGAACACTTAAATAGCATTAGGCTCTGATTATGTAATGGTGTTATGTAAATACTTCTTAAGGCCTACGGCTATTTTCTTAGATGGTTAGGGAGATGTGCTGTACTGTACTATTGCTATACCATACCAACACAGCCAGTATGAACTGGAAACCCAACAAACACAAACGTAATGTTTTAGATAAATGAAAAATGCAGGTCACTGATGTGGCAGGCTTTCATGTGGTATTTTTATAAAGAGGACATTATTGTTGAATGTGTCCAGATTAGTCCAGGGTGAGAGGACATCTGGTTCAAAAGATTATATAGACGGTTTTAAAGCAACAACATAAACGTTACTGGGAATGCTCAAACTTAACGTCTAGTAGACATCCGCAAAGAATAGAGTCCCCGTGTTCTGCTAACAAGCAAAAGAAAATTACATAGCTAGCAAGTTAAAAGTAAGTCTTGCCAGTATTATTTTGGGTTACCATTAGATAAACCGTTACTTGGCTAAACTTAAATGCTACAAAAGTTACACGACCCATTCAACAAAATGTTTATTTAATAATATTAATATAAAGTAAAATTCAACAAACAATTTTATATAAATGCCAGACTGATAAAGAAACTTTAGGTTAACTTCGGGCCAGGCGCATGTGCCTGATGAAACCGTCTATACATCAGACAATTTTCTTCATGAAAGTGGACGACTGTAATCCAGAAGGGCCTGTGTGTCGTCAACCTTAGAGTTTTTTTGTACCTTTAGGTTGTCTAAAGAAATGTAAGTGTGAAAAGTGTAAACATTATGAGCTGAAAAATGAGATCTCAGCGCAGGTTTCATAAACGTGAATGTAATTCATTTCTTCGTTGTTATGTAAAGATTTCCAAGAGATTTCAGCAGTCTTATGAATGATATGAGGTTTATTTACAAGAAATGTATGGCTTAAATATATTTAGTTTAGCCACAAAAATGATGTCCAGTGATATAAATCTTATGTTATTATTCTTGGCAATTCCTGTTTTTCATATCCCATCAGATCAGTCATTGCAATAGGAAGATGTTGTCCATGTTTCCATTAAATTTATTATGTGCTGCTGTCTGAGATTTTTGGAGGTTGGGAATTGTGCGGCGTGTAATGAATCCTGCCGTCCGAACTCTTTTCATTCAACTGAAGAACAGATAATTAATCCAGTAGACAGTTGGATGCAGATTTAGGTCAAGTGAACTGACAAAACAGCAAGAGTGAGGACGTATGAAAGTGACATTTCTGTGTGTTCTTTATTCTCCATCATTGTTGTGAAGCACTTCTGGGATGTACGTTCCAGTGACTGCACAATGACACGGGGAGGAGATCGGATCTTTTACAGCCAGACCTGAAGAGAGAGAGGACCTCGGGAGAGCACGTGCAGGGATGAGATCATCTAAAGTGACACAGATGCCATGAGCAGGGGCATTCAGCATGATTATGAGACTGTCAGAGGGGAATGAATGAAAGAGCTTTAATTAGACCTGGCAGAGAAGAATCAAGTGTGTTGACTCATATTTAAGGGGGGATTTCTGGGTTTAGTGTGATGTACAGTATGATATTTGTGCATTTTGGTTGCGAGTCAGGTGTGTTTGACACACGCGTTCATGATGTAAAAACTTTTACTGTATATGGAAAGAGGACATAATGTTAATGCGTTTTTTTGTATTTAACCATTTGAATTGCTTTATTCTACATTTCTGTGAACTGTATTGACATTTTTCATTAAATGTGTAATATTTTTAGATTGTGTATTCAGTAATCACGTGCAGTGTTACATAATACAAAACCTGACTAGGAATTGGCAGATGAATAATACTGTCATGTTAAATAATGTAAACAATGTTAAATAATATATGACCCTGGACAACAAAACTGTAGTCTTAAGGGTATTTTTTGGAAATGGAGATTTTGACATATGAAAGCTGAATAAATAAGCTTTCCTTGATGTAGCTTATGGTTTGTTAGGATTGGACAATATTTGGCCGAGATACATATTGATAAATATTGTATACCGACATAAATATTGAGAAAATCACCTTTGAAATTGTTAATCAGAGGCGCTGCAGGCTGTTAGGAGAGTAATGAGTAGATGAACCCAAAAGCTGAAATTCTAAGCTTTACTTAGATACCAAACTTGAGTGGGTAATTCCCAACGAGCGGACAGCAGCGAGTGATGTTTGTAGGCGCGTTTCTGGCCATTTTTGTTAGCGATTTTGCTGAATCCACTCACAAAAATGTAGTTTTTATATATGTACAGTAGGAATTTTACAAATTATCTTAATGGAACATGATCTTGACTTTACGTGATTTTTGGCGTAAAAGAAAAATCAACAATTTTGACTCATACAGTGGCTTTTATACAACTGTTCCCGTGCTACTTAAGGGTCACATAGCAGCATTACATTCTAGCCCTCATTTTTACGTTTTACCCCAAAACATATTTTATGGTTATTGCCATTCATATAAAAAGCTATTTTTGATAGGTTGATAACCTTTATGTCATTTTATTGGACAGCGAGAGTAAAATTAGTCATCAAGTTTATCTTTCCGAAAAGACAAATACTGTAATTGCTAAATGAATCTGCTAAAAGCTAACTTTGTTAAGTACACCAGCATATCATAGACATGAACTAAAAGTCACAAAACTGCAAATTTACTGTCGTGTCTCTAATATAGTAAATGTATACGCTCAATGTAGACGAGAGACACAGATTGTTATCATACAATCTGTGGTTTGTTAATCGAACACTAAATGAGATGCTAAATGAGGACGAGTGAAATACAATTACACTTCTTACATGTGGATCAACAGTTTGGCTTCACCATCAACACAGATAATATCAAGCACAAATACTGTAGTTGTTGACTCATTTCCTGTTCATTATCCGTTGTCTTATGGGTTTCCTGTTTTCGCAAAGGTCAATGCATCTACATGAGCCGAAGCCGAGATCTCAGTGATATAAAGACCACTGGTGCTCATATTGCATGTGCACACAGATCTTACAAGTCTTTATCAAAGAACTCTGATTCTACATGCAACAACCCATCATGAAATTGTTACTGTACTCAGTCTATCACAATTCATCTTGACTTGTCAGTGCTGTTGACCTCTGCAAAATCATTTTTCACTGCTATTAGGTCAAAATCATTTCTTTGGTAAAGCAAGCAAAATGATATGCATCACACTGGTATTCATTATTTGCTATCATATTTTTACACTGTAACAACTTAAAATAACAAGGCAACCTATCACAAGCACGTTTTTGAGTTAACTCAACAAACATAGCCTAAAGTTCAGCCAACTTAAACAATTATGTTTTAGTCATAAGTTGTCACAACACAGACGTCAAGTTTACCTAATGAACAACAGAGCAACATATTTTTTGTATTTGTCTTTTACTACAATTCTAATAGGCTACTTGTTTTCTGCCTCAAACAGACCAAAACTTTGGTCGAATAACATACGAGCAATTTGTTTAGAGTGCATTTATGCAGGTTTTGATGTTGGGCCATGAAACGTTGAACACACAAATCTCAACCATGGTAACAATCAAAAACCATCTAAACTCTAAACACAACAGATAACTAACAGTAAGAACGATATTAAAGCATAAATTAAGCCAGAAAGAACTAAAACACTGATCTTTAAATAAAAAATAAATAAGAAACACAGAATTGAGCGTGCTGCAATGCATCTTGTGAACTTTCAAACTCTTGCAAGATTGTTTGTTCAGAATACACTGTTTTGTAAGTTAGGCAAACTTTCTGACGCATTTTGGTCCAGTCAACAAAATAATCTTTGTTAAAAACATGTTTAGGCTAATTTTGACTCCTTTATCTAAACATATATTCAAGTTACTTATTTATCTTTGTAGGGAGAACATTTGGCATGTTGTATTTTTTACACATCTAACTTCTATGGACTTTAAAGAGATAATGTTCAATTGATGCCGCTGTAGGATCAGACCTCTGCCTCCTTATGTGACCAAACAGGAAGATATTACTTAAGTTCATCGGACTTGACTGTGGAGCGCCATGAACCGCACACCTTACCTTCTGTGAATCTGTCCTCATCGATGTCTCCTGCTGGAAGAAGAAACCTGCAGCTGTGGGTGAAGGAACTGTTTGCTGCTATCGATGGCCCCAAACACCATTTTAAATAATGCAATATATAGTGTGGTAAATGTCCAATAGACAGTTTTACCATGGAATTATGCCAACCCCTCAAAAAAAAAAAAAAAGGTATTAGTACCCTTGTAAAAAAGACTCTTGTAGTATGATTTCCTTTGTGTGTAAAAATCAATATTAACAAAGTCTTGATGCAGTCAGCAAGGACATTATCAGATAAACAACAGCTGATGTTGAATTTATGAACATGTCCAGTGCTTCTGTTGGTTTGGGATAGAGAGAAACATCTCCACCGGCTCAGATGGACAATGGAGCGTTTTAGGCAGACAGGCAGCAGATGGAGGGTTTACACACCTTGAATAATGAATGTCCTGACCAGGAACACACTGAGCTCTGTCTCTGGAGACCAGAGTCCAAAACATCCACATGTCCAATAGTAAACAGACTGCTGACGTTAAAAATAGTGACAAATTATGATGAATATGTAAACATGAAATATGCTGAAATTGTTATTGTTTTATTAGATCTGGGCACATAATCGTTTATCTTAAAGATTAGATCTACATCATTTCTCTTTATATTGTTCTAAACCTATATGAAATGAGTTTGGAAAGACCGGGAAGAAATGTCAACATTTTTATTTTTTTATTTTCTACACAACAAATAAATGATGTGTAGTTTCATGTATTTCTTTCACTTTGTTTTTGGCATTGCTTGAGTTGGTGAGAAGTTTGGGTGTGCTGGCAGCTGGATTATAAATAGATGACAGAAGAACATGAAACACGTGTTATAGGCTACATTCAGTAGGTTGATTTGTTTTTAATTTAATAAACTTAAGATTCTTTTTGAGATAAAAGTTAAATGTTACTGTCTTGCTCTTCAGCTGTGCTGATCTTTGATTATGGGTTGTCCAACCTTACTCTAGGCAAATGGAAATTTTCCACAAAATAACTTTTTAAATATTTGTCCTCATTATCTGTTTTCTGTCTCCCTCTATAGGCCATCACATGAGTTGAAAATAATGCTGGAAGGACATCCAGAACAACAGCTTTATTTGAAACGAGTCATTTTGGAGAGAGACTGGTCAATCACTAAATGTAACTCAGAGATTGTGCACGTTTGCTGTTATCCTGCATACCCTGTCCGAGAAGAGGTTTGGAGGGAGTTGGTAGTTTACAGGATTTATCTGTCTGTTATTTCTATCAATCAATAATATATTTGTGCGCGGGACTTTTATGCTTGCTCACTTTCATTATTGTGCTTTTATGGGCTACATATGTGACTTGACAAGACGTAAACAATAAATTCCTTGAATAATTTTTAGCAGTTTGTTTTCCTGATAGCATTTTTTAGGAATGCAATTGCGTGATGTGGCCACAAGAGAGCTCTGCGGTCCACTTTAGTTAGTTTTAGGTTAATCTGTGCGTTCCAAACATTTCGCTCTTTTTGAGATTTTTGTGATGAATAATACAAGCAAACGGACAGGGGGTGCTCTGTTGTTATATGCACATGTATTTGTAATAGTATTATCACTTTATTCAGATTATTTTTCTTGCTTTTATTGCATTATCACTTTGACAAAGAATTTGAACATTGTTCAGTTTCTATTAATGTACTTACTGTGATTTCAGACTAGCTCTTGTACCATTATTTACAAACAGCATTTTTTCACACACTCATTTAACACTGACAAAATAATACATTATCCTCTCCTATGAGGAGAAACAATTTTGGAACCACTTGGGATACATTTGTCTTTCTTTTGACTGATGTTTGCAAGCAGTAGCATTGTTGACTGAAACATGCTAGAGACTTTTTCATCCTATAGTCTATGCTCAGTTTAGCGTCCATTAACCACATGCTGTTGTCCACTGCTGACAATCACAACTACCATTTATAGAAATCCAGAGAGCTCAGATGCATCTCACAGACCAACAGATGGAAAGATGGTTGAACCACTGAAAAATCAACTACCCATTCACACTTACTCTAATGTGCTTTAATTTGATCTGAAGCATTACTATGAAAAGCATTATTTGCTCACCTTCGTGTAATTCCAACAACCATGTATGATTGTTTTTCTGCAGAACACAAATAAGATAGTTTGAAGAATGTTGGCAAACAACATTTGCTCCTATTGACTTCCACTGTATAAACACAAAACCACTGACACATTTGTCAAAATATATTATTTTGTGTTCTGCAGAAAAATCAGTCATACAGGTGTTGAATGACATGAGGGTGAATAAAGTATGACAGAATTTTATGCATATAATGGACAATTGTTTGCTTCCATTAATTTAATAAAGCATACTAAAATAATATACATTTAAATGTTTACATAATTAAACACAAATGCAACGACTGCCAGTTTGTTAGAGCTCGTTACTGCCCCCTCGCGAAAAGGTGACCTATTTACACACGTCTCTCTCATTCTGTTCGATAAACACCGGACTAGTGGAACACAATCTTCTTAACATGTTTAATTAATTTTCGACTAAAATGTTGTATGAATAGGTAGCACGTAGCAAAATGCAAACTTTAAAAATGTGCATCGCTTGTTTATTGATAAACGTAAGCTCGAAGTCTTGTCGCATGAAAATGAGTAATCGGCGTGAGCCAAATAGATTCACGAGCTGTGGAACTGATTGAAGTCCATCAAACTAAAGACAGTTAGGCCTAAATCTGACTCAGAGGACTGTGTCGGTACAGACTGTACTGATCAAAGGTACGTCGGTTAGTGAATATACGTTTTGTTCATGATGTGTTTTAGAGCAGGGTTCCCAAACTTTTCAGCCCACGACCCCCAAAATAACAGTGCCAGTGACCAACATCAAATGCGCGTAATGACAACACAAAAGAACACAGTTCAACATCATATTAATTTACTGTAATTTACTCATTACTTTACTTGTTATACATAAACCATGAACTATTACTACAGATGGTCAAATTTCAGTCAGTTGCACTTTGCACACCTTTTGTACAGTATTGAGCACAGATCATTTGTTTTCAATGTTATTACATTTTCTTTCATTTTGCTCCAAACTCGTTTGACTTTTCCCCAGTCTAACATAAAAGGAGCTGAATCAAGTTTTCATTTTGCCGCTGTTTGTAATGATCAGTTATAAAATGTACAACCTGTGTGATCTTTGTAATTTGATCATTAAACCTTCTCGATCATTTCACAGAATCCTCTGAGGTTATTAAAGTACTTGTTGCGCGCAACGGCGCTCATGGTCTATATATCCAAGTATCCAAGCACGAGCATAATAACAACACAAAAGAACACAACAGTCTAACATCCTCAGGGGTCACGGTCAAGGGGAAGGAAATTCGAAGGCTTTTATTTGCATGGTTTTATTTTTAATTGAACTAATATTTTTATATTTTGTAACACTTATGGACAAAATACGCTATTTCTAATAATTAAAAAATAATTGATTTCTGGAAGTCATCTCGCGACCCCGCCCTTGCGTTGATGCGACCCCTACTTTGGGAACCCCTGATTTAGTCTACTTGTACTTCAAATCTAACTAATGTATAAATGCGTCTTCAAAGAATACTGATAACAGGACAGTATACTTCATATATAAGTCTTTCAAATGCAACTTTTTGCAGTCATATTAAGTTGATAACTACATGTCATGTATTTTGTAAATATCTTTTGCTCTTTTGTTATATTGATAACTTTAACTTAGTTGTACTGTGTACTTAATGTTCCCCACTAGATGGCGCGCACGGCATTAACTGATATCATGATTGATATTTGATATACTAGATATTTTGATGTTTACTGGCTGACATGGCTGGTGTTACAATGATCTTTCATCTAAATATATTTATGAATATTTTGACTGGTATTTGTGTTTAAGTGTACTGTGATTTGCTAGTGGGTGTTCTTTGTTTGGGTCGTTCGTTTCTTTACTGGGCGTTCAAGCAAGCAAGTGTTGTTTAATTCTTGTTAAGCAAAAAAAGTGTTGTTTAATTTGTATGTGGTGAAGTTCACCAATAGATGGCGCAACATAGTTAGCCCTTGATGAACCCGTTTTAATATTATTAAAAAGACGATTGGACTCTTTTGTGAAATTCAACACAAAGTTTTTAATACATTTAATTTTGAAGCAAGATAGCAAAGCTTTCGTCTATAAGAGAATCATCTCAACAAAGCATCCACATTAGCTAAATCATGCTAAAGCATGATGTGTATGTATATGTTCTTTATTACTTTAGATACATGCAAAGATAAATAGATTTGTGCAGGGCCGTGCACAGACATTTTGAGGGGCAGTGGCTGAAACAAAAAAAAGGGCGAGAAGAGAAGAGAAGACGGCACACGCTCTTAGAAATATCTTTCTACTTACAGTATCACACTGTAGCACTCAGTAAATATGTAAATCTATATTTTATGTTGTACTATATTAAGGTACCACTCTTTTAAAACATTTATAGTAGCCAATACAACATTTTCACAATAATGGTGATTTGTTGAAATTAATAAAAAAATTCAACATTTTTTGCGGGTGCAAAAGTGATATTTACATTTATGCATTTGGCAGACGCTTTTATCCAACGTGACTTACATAGCATTATACTATACATTTGTTACTGAGCATGTGCAATCCCTTGGATCGAACCCATGACCTTGGTGTTGCTAGTGCCATGCTCTAACCACTGAGCTACAGGAAATATTGATGCATTAACAAATGATTCAATGGTTTTCACATGTTCTCCTGCTATCAGGGCTCCTATTAATATGGTCTTAATAAAATGTTATTTACAGTATATGATATATGTTATAGATTAAACCAGTGCTCGAATTGAATCAAGTCCCTAATGCATTATGGGGGGGTCCCGGGTTCCCCCCAGCCCGCCTTCAATTCGAGCACTGGTTTAAACTAAGAAAGATAATGGGGAATGTACTGCACAGCAGTTACAGTGTGACAAACTGTCAGCATTGTGAAGACATTTTCTACAAAGTGTGCCAATAACTGCAAATTCTGTGTTATTTATATCAGATCGATACAACAAATTGATTTGACAAGAATTCTCATTTTCTTATGAGAGCATGGATATTTTGTACAAGTTGTTAGCAGTTAGCACCAATAATAGAAAACCAGGAGCAAAACATTACATACAAAAAACAATCAAATGATTAATTCTGCGTATCAAGCACGGTGTGTAATGTGGATAATGTCCTTACAGTGATGATATGAACTTCTGAAACTGTCGTCTTTACTCCAGCGCGGACAGAGTCTGATACTGGGGAGCAAGCAGGAAAACACGGAGCGGATAAGCAGAATCAGAGAGGATGTTTAGCGGAGTGTTAACAGATGTATTTTAGCGTGGGGTTGAGAGGGGCACCTCAGAGGATGAGGGCAGAGGGGCAGTGGCTCTAGCCACCGGGCCAAACCCCCCCCCCCCCCCCGTGCACGGCCCTAGATTTGTGCCTTAAATCTTGTCTCCACTGGCTCAGTCCTGTATCTCCTTCAGACCTGAGGAAAACATGAAAAACATTATTATGTTTTCACAGTACAATGGAATTATACTGAAACAGTCAAAGAATGACAATTGTATGTACCTTTCAACTGGTGGTTAACCCAGCGTGCTTTTGGATCAGAGCAGTATTTTTCATTCTCTGTATAGAAACTGTTGTGCAGGACACACATTAAACACAAATGACAACAGCAGAAATATAAACCTCTGTGATACTAGAGAAAGCTTACATAATGGCATCGACACATGGAGCAAGAGCATTCTGATGCTTGTATCCAATCAGTTTTATGTCAGATGGGATTCTTGCCTTCGACACCTCTCTACAGCAGCTGACTCCGACTCTGGTTGGCCGACGATCTGAGAAAGAGAGTGAGAAATACAGATTGAAATCCATCTTTAGGTGTGAAAACCAGCCGTGTTAAAGATGTGATCTTTGATAAGAGCAAATGCAGTCACAAACTGTGATTTAGCCAAATGCAATATAATACCGCATTCCTCATCCTTAAGTTTTTTTAATTCAAGGCACCGAACTCACAGTTGCCCTGCTGTTCAGAAACGCACACAAGAACCGTCAGCATTAAAGTTATTTTCCAGCAGAGGTGCATGATGCTGAGATGAGATTTTCAGAAGGCCAGATGAGGAAGATGTCTGCAGAACAGCTTTGAAGGTGTAAGCTAGACAGCCTCTTTAATACACTTTTTTTGCAACAGGATATGCACTTCCTGTGCATCACTAACCAGTAAGAATATTCTGCCTGCCTGTGCATGTGGCAAACCTTTACAATCTATCTTTCATAAGAAAAGCTCATCAAGGCTGTTTGATAGTTTAACAGGTGTCCAGTGTCCAGTGTCCACCAGCTGCAGATGTTCAGTGACTTGATAAATTGCGTAATGTTTATTGTAATCTTGCTTTACGCTGGTCTTTTATAAGAAATACTATTCAGTTGGAAAATGCGTCACAAATTTACCACCACAAAACCAATGCATCAAGTGAGAAATATACCCTCACATAAGTCACACCTCTCACCCACAAGACACATCAGTGCACAGTCAGCATCATTTATGAGCGAAAAGAGCATGTAGTGCACACTCGGAAGCATCAAGCAATGTCTGTAGTTGCTCATCAATTTATTTTCAGTTTTAGATTACAGGTGTTCAAGAACTCCTCAGTTTACTGACACGAATCCTTCTTGAGTTTCATCGGTGCATTTTAATGTGAAATATTATATAATGTATTCAATCCTGATGCGCTATAAATATTCATCCAGTTGCCTATTTGAGATTAACTAATAAAGAACCAACTTTTCATTTACAAGTCGCCCTACATGTATCTGACAATATGTAACATTTTCAATCTGAATACACAAAAGTTAGTGACAGTGATTAAAATATTTTATTAGGATACAACAAGGAAATTTCTAACTTTAAAAATAGATTTTTAAACACATAACTGGTTAGAGACTAGACGTGTGTTTTCTTTTTACTGTCTTTATAAATTGTGGTTAGTTTGAGTAGGTCCTCTCACACAAAGTGAAGTTACTGATGGATGAGGATAGTGTAAGCATTATGTTTTGGACCACAAGGGTTGATGCTAGTTAATTTCGAGCTCTGTAACACAATAAAATACTAGATGTTATTACTAGAATACTGTATTAAATCCACAGTAGTACGTACAGTTTAAAAGCATTTTATGTCATTGTAAATTCTGTGATGGTTCACTTGCTCTCCCCTTTAGTTTCAAAGCTGTCAAAAGCAATGGGAACTTAGTTGAAGACACTGAAAGTAGACTTCACACAGATCTGCTTGTGACATGTGCTCTGTCTACAGGGAATCTAGTAAAACAATAGATGAAATGTGAAAAACACATCGTATTTGAACAAATTCTCTTTAGCATATTACCCCGTTCTTACCTCAATATGTTATCGTCAAGAGCACAGATGCGAATACCACCATGACAGCAAAAGTTCTTGTAAGAATTTGTTGTGTCTGCATTTTGACAGTTGATCTTCTGCTCTGCCTTCTTGGATCTTAGAGAATATATTAAGCTCTGGCCCTTTGTGACTAGGTCTCGCTAAACTCGCTTTTATTTTTCTTATGGGAGTTTTTGGAGGTTAAGAAATCATTTTACTGATGCGTTACTGCCACCTCCTGAAGTGGGGATTAGAAGACTGGCAGTAAAAAAAGTAAATTCTCTGTAAAGTCCTGTTTCTTTTAAAAATGTAATTACCTGTGAAAACATTTTCCTTAACGCTGCACCAAAAATGTATTTTGATGTGAATTGCAACTTCTGATTATTGTTGACTGCAGTGTGAGCATAGTCCATTTGGGTGTTTACCCATTAAAGAGTCTTACTGAGTCCTGTGTGCCTTGTTTTGAGAAGAGTGATGACTACTATCAGCTTGAGATATTAAAATCAGACCTTTCTTATTGAATCTTTTTAATGTTACAGTTAATGTATTTCATTCATTTATAGGCCCTATTGAGAGTGCTGACAAACTGTCCGATGCAACTAAAATCAACCAAAATCAATCCTTTTGGTTATCTTCCTCTACCATTGTAAACCTAACCACAAGTTCTACTGTATAAACCTGTACTGATAAATGATCTGTTGTTCTTTTGATCATTTTGTCATATTGTGGGATGTATACTGCAGCACCGGTACGGTCATTCTCAGGGGCCTTTTTGAACCATTAGTAAAAATAATGCATTTATTTGTATAACAAATATCACAGTGTTTTGAACTATAACTATTTGTAGTTCATCAGATTATATGTATATACTATATATATATATATATTGAATAATTGCCCATACCACATCTTTTCATTTTTACAAAATAGTCAAATGGAGACCACTTTACATTAAGATAAGATTATTTTACAGTAATAAATAAATACAGCATGTTTGTTAAAATGAATAAGAAATACTTAAGCAGCATTTGTTAATAGTGGTATGCTAATTTAAACAATCATATTGAATTATATTAGTTGTATGTTGTATATGTTAAACAAGATTAATATGTTTTAAAATCTGGCAAATTGTACATCATAATACATCATGCAATTGTTGTCTGTTCTGTATTTGGTGAAGTTCACCCCTAGATTGCACAACATATCTACTGCTTGATGAACCCGATTTAATATCATTAAAGAAGACAATCCAAGATTTTACAGGATGCAAACACTCAACTCTTGTGTGAAATTAAACAGTTAATTTTTTATTTTCATTTCAGAGCAAATAAAACGAAGCTTCTATCTATAAGAGAACCATTTTTTCTAACATTCACACATAAGAAAGGTTAGCTATTGGTATCATTAACATTAACTGTAAAATAAACGCAATGTATATAAATATATTATAGTCTCTATTTAGAGACGCAAATAGATGCACAGATAAATAGATTTGTTTCTCAGGACTGTTCCGATATAAAGCGCATATAGACCTCCACTGACTCAGTCCTGTATCTCCTTCAGACCTGAGGAAAACACAGCAAAAAACCTTGTTATGTTATGAGTTATTTCGTACAGTACAGAGGCAAACAGTACTAAATATTAAGGCCGTACCCTTCAATTTGGGATTAATCCAGCGTGCGTTTGGATCAGAGCAGTATTTTTCATTCTCAGTGTAGAAACTGTTGTGCAGGACAGATATACCAACATGTTAAAGACAAATTAAAATAGCACAAATATGAACCTTTCTGATATTACGCTGTGTAGAGAAAGCTTACATAATGGCATCGACACATGGAGCAAGAGCATTCTGATGCTTGTATCCAATCAGTTTTATGCGATTTGGGATTCTTGCTTTCGACACCTCTGTACAGCAGTTGACCCCGACTCTGGTTGGCCGACGATCTTAGAAAGAGAGTGAGAAATACAGATTGAAATCCATCGACCTGACTGTAGGCGTGAAACCCAGGTCTGAACTTGATGTGATCTTTAATAAGAGCTCAAACTGTGATTCAGCCAAATGCAGTATAATGCCAGATTCACCATCCTTTAATTCTTAAATATAAGAATCATTATATTAGATGCTAGAAAATCTAAGCCTAAAACATTAAAATAATCCACTACAACTAAACCAAATACACACGTTGTACATTTGCTTGACTAACTGTTCATTCCCCCCTATAGCTTCAACTCTTACTTACTTTCGCATAGTTTTGTAGAACACGCTATGATAAATGCTCTCTCTTTTATAAGTTATTCTTAATGAATGTAAAAATATAAATCAAGTACAAAAATCCATAGAACTGTCATTTAAAATAAAAGGCATTGAAATGCCCGTGTTGAGTATTCAAAAGTACAGAACTCACAATTGCCCTGCTGTTCAGAAACGCACACAAGAACCATCGGCATTAAAGTTATTTTCCAGCAGAGATGCATGATGCTGAGATGAGATTTTCAGAAGGCAAGTTGAGGAAAATGTCTGCAGAACAGTTTTTAAGGTCTTAAGCTAGACACAAACCCTTTTGTAAGCTTTTTTTTGCACCAGGACATGCACTTCCTGTGCATCACTAACTAGTGAAAATATTCTGAAATGAGGCAAACCTTTAAAATCTTTAAACTTTCATCATAATCTCACATTTTTAATGTTTGATGTCTTGACGTGTTCTATGTCCATCAGCTGTATTACAGGAGTATTATTAAGATATCATTGTTTATACTTACAGTTGCCTAATGCACCAGTGAAACATCCCATAATGGTGATCATAACAGCAAAGATGAATAATCTAGATGTCCAGCCCTGCATACTGTAGCTCTTGGTGTCCACACTAAAGATGTTCAGTGACCTGGTCAATTAGGTAATGTTTACTCTAATCGTGCCTTACACTGAGGTCTTTTATAAGAAATACTATTCAGCTGGAACATGCGTCACAAACATTACCACCACAAACCATTGCATCAAGTGAGAAATATACCCTCACAAAACTCACACCTCTCACCCACATTATACAGCAGAACACAGTCGGCATATTTATGAGCAAACAATATTCCCCCCTTAAAATGAAAACACAAAATGATAGTGAAAGAGTGCAAATCATCTGTTTCAATTACTAAAGCATGTGTACAGAAATGAAACTCAAAGACAAACAGACTCATTGGCAGTGTATGACTGCACACTGCAGCTGTTTTAGTATTAAAAAGAATTAGGTTAAGACATTTGCATTAGCTTATTTGCAGTTTCTGATTAAAATCATTCAAGCTTTTATCAGCATATGGACAAAGTTTCCAGATTTTTGTCTTATACGTGCATTATCTTATATTTTCTTATGTTAATTATAACTGTTCAGTACAGAGATGTGAATGGTAGATCCAGCTATATGCCAGAAATGTTAGATCTTACAGATCCAAGGTTAAGATTGAGTTGACTTGTTCTTGTGCTAGGTCTCACTAGGTTTTTCTCATCAGGAAAATGACGTTGTTATACAAAGTGAAACTGTTGTGAGTTAACACTTCTACAGATATGTAGGGGAAGAACAGCCGGCAGGAGACAAAAATGAATTTATTGAATGATCTTCGTTGTTGTTTCAACGCTCAGTCTGACTTGAAAGAAAGAGGCCAGTAAATAAATATGAAGAGCATGATAAAGATACTACATACAAGGTATGTGATATCCATGCCTGATTTAAAAGGCCTGTAGTTTACACTCAGAAACATTCAGAAGCCTGTAATTACTCATCAGTTTATTTGCATCAGATGACAGATGTTCCAGCACTCATCATACTGACACATAGTTTCCACACAGCTTTTTCCTAAACACAAATCATTCTGAAATTCTCTTACACTTGCATCTAGGGATGTTCCGATACCCTTTTTTCCTTCCTGATACCGATTCCGATACCTGGGCTCAGGGTATCAGCCCATACCGAGTACTGATCCGATACCAGGGTGTGTATCTGTATACAGCTGTATATACTAGCCCTGTGTGAATTGATATAATTATTTTATGGTGTGCTTTAGACTTATCCCTTAATAAAACATGAACAAATACATACAGTATTTTTATTATCTGACAGACATTTGACAGTAATATTATTTATGTTTCTTAAGTCGCAGTTGTACTGGCTGGTTGGTCCACTCTGAAATACTGCCAAACAGCGCTAGCACTGGGGATGGGCATTTTTCAATAATTTTATATTAGAATATTTGAGCTCATAAAAAACGAATATTCGTTTATTTAAATTAAGTGAAAAAATACGTAATTTGTTTCGTTTTTATTTAGTCACAATTTCACATCAAGCTTATAACTATCATTAAATATTCATAATGCACTAATATTAGATCCTGTATATAGGGTTTTTAATGTTGAAAAGATTAGCAACGTTGGAAAAAAATAGAAATATACATAAAAACTCATACAATCATACAAAAACCAAACATACAAAACGCATATTGAAAGTCTGTGATGTATGGTTATCTTGTTTATTTTGTTTAACATGTTCTTGATAAGAAAAACAAGCATAATACAGTAGGTCTATTTTACTCTGTTGAAAGTCTGTTCAACAAGCCGACAGTTTACAAGCCGACAGCGGAGAATGTGAATAATGCGTTGCGTTGCTCTTCTCTAACTCCCAGTAACAAAACCTAGATCTGACAAGAATATCTGGCTTTATTGTTTATAATGTTGATAATAAATAAAGTAAACATACTGACTGTTAATTGATCCTAAAAACAAAGACGGAGCTATTTTAGTGCTTGTTGTTTATACGTGACCGGCATTTGAGGAAGTATGACTAATTCTGCTGATCACCGCCGCAAATATTGTTTTCTCAGTGTCTGTCTTGTTTAGCATTGCATTGCATTTACATCAATAAGTAAATTCAACTAAGCCTTCAACGCGTTTTAAAACAAACACCCGTGCGGATTTATTTACAGGCTATAACTGAAGGCGACGACCCTGAAGTTCTTAGGAGCAGGGGCGGAGCCAGGGGATGCCAATGGTGGCCAAGGCCACCATAAATTAATCTTTGGCCACCCCCCCGGCCCCCCCTACCGCTTTGCCGGCAACGTTTTTGCGGAACCATTTCTGTACACAGTTGTTCCCATATGGACGCATTTCAACAACACACCTCAAACAAGTACTTCTCCACCCAAACTGAAGGTGGCGGTAATACACACAACTTGAATTTCAACCACCAACACAATTACAGATGAAGAAGTAGTAGTGTCATTGTTGTTCGCGTGTGCTCCAACGGACTCTGCGCGTGCAGTAGGAGGACTGTCTGTTTCCCGCCGCGAGAGAAGAGGTTGCAGGTAAGTTAACAAGAAGAATTAAGTTTATTCACTATGTTTGAAATGTTTCTTGTCTTAATGTATGTTATTATGGCTGGCGTGCTGAAGTTGAAACAGACATGGTAAAGTTTGCTAAGTTCATTTAGGCTGTTAATTTAGCAGTATGAAAGTCGCAAGCTATAAACAGTTTCACTGTGTCAGTGTCATTTAAAAGAGCGTTGTAGAAGGCCATTAAAAGTAAAGTCAACTTTCAGTGCTGATTTAGCTTAATGGTGGTGATCTGTCTGTGTCATATCCTTGAAAGGGAATTAAAATGTTTTGTTGGCAGTTGGCAGCCAAATGATAATATGCAAAGTATTGCAAAGGAATATTTTTGAAATGCTTGCCCATAATGTTAAGGTTACTATATTTTGGTTTTTCTGTGATATTGTAATGTTTGTTTGATAAAAGTGCATTTGGTATATTCTTATGTCATGTAAATTGTCATTATGGTGTGAGCTTTATCACCAATTAAAAAGACACCACCTTCTGCAATGCCACACTGTTTCAGATCTTTTTTTTAAATCAGTTTAGTAATACATTAAAAAGCTTATGTGGATCTTCATGATGTAATTCTACATGGCAATCACTGCCTGTTTAAGTAAATGAGTGAGTGACTAAGAAACACTACTAGATCCACAGTGACTTGCCACATAGGAAAAAAAAGATGATATCAGTTTCTGTGCTACCCCTGTGTGAGCTATGGTCTCAGTCTGGCCACCCCTATGAAAATTGTCTGGCTCCGCCACTGCTTAGGAGGAAAATGCAGGCTTTAGGTATGGAGAAAGGTACCAGTCTTATGCTAAGGACAAATTTATTAAAATTAGTTGCAGTGAAATGTAGGCTACATTTTAATGTTTAAAGTTATTGAAATCAGCGTTAGTTAGCCCAACATATTTCTAACAAACAAACAACCGCTCCGAACAAGTTATGGTAATAAAAAAATAATTATCGAATCATTTAATATTATGTTGGTATTTTTATACCAACTTATATATAAGTAATGTAATATTAACGAATTCTGTGGCTCACCAGTTTTTAAAACATTTTTGGTGATGTGAGCTGAGCATAACACGCAATCCGTCAGGCCGTCGTGTGTGAACTTAAAATATTTACACTAGCTTGCGAACTGACTGTAGAAAGATTTAGGACACATGCAAATTATTTTTTATATTTTCTGTACATTATAAAGTCATTATAGATTAAGTGAAGAAGCGTTAAATAAGACAATTCTAAACCTGTGGTGATGATGCAGTTTTTTTTAAATGAAAATAAAAATATTCAAATAGCATTTTTATTTTTCTAATAATTATTGCGGATCGAATATTCGTGCATGTCCCTAGCACATTTTCATTTCTTCTTCACAGCACAACTTTCTGTGTTTGCATTCTGAGCAGTGAAGAAGCCTTGCCATTTGCAGCGTTAAGCAAAACTAGCGGGCATAACTAGGTCCTGTTTAAGAAATTGGTATCGGTACATGGATTCAAGTACTCGCCGATTCCAATACCAGAATTTTATATGGTATCGGTGGAATTTCCGATACTAGTATCGGTATCGGAACAACCCTACTTGCATCATCCTTCTTGAGTCTTATACATTTCAGTGTGAAATACACATAATAATGTTTTATTCAAACCTGATGTACTTGCTGTAATGCACTGTGTTTTACAATTTGAAATACTCATTTTACAAATAACGTTTAATGTCTATCCTTGAAATATTTAAAAAGTAAAACAATTAAGTCTCTTCAACTTGAAAAATAAGTTTTAAAAATATAACTGGTTAGAGACGTGTGTGTTCATTATGAGTTTACACTTTTATTCTTATTTTTAGTTGTTAGCTTGAGTGGATCCTCCTACATGAGTGAAGTTACTGATGGATGATGATGATGGTGGTGGTTTAAATGTTTGGTCCACACGGGTTGCTGCTAGTTCTTATGAGCCCTGTATTTCACACAATAAAATACTAGACGTTATTACTAGAATACTGTACTAAATCCATAATAGTGTATCCAGTTTAAAAGCATTTGATGTCATTATAAATTCTGTGTTGTTTCACTATGTAGCACGCCCGCCGTGCGACTGGCGGTGCTACAGTAAATACGTTTTCTGTATGAAAATAAACAAAGAGAGACGCAGCTCGCCCACTATGTCAGATATAGTGCACTATATCGGGTGTCCGAAACCTGAGTGAACTACTTCATTCCCTACATTCGTTCACTCTTTTTACCCACAATGCACTCTGATTTTGAGTGTACATTCGATGTACGCTCATTCACTCATTACTTCCCATGATACAATGCGAATCAACTGTCTGATTAGAATCAGCTGGAGGAGAGTGACCGTTAATGCCACAAGTGTAGTTTATACACTTGTGTTTGTTGTTGTTGACAGTTATTTTCTACTTTTTGAGAATAAACAGATTAAATGAATGTTATAAATATCAGTGTTTTATATTAAATATATAAAGTCATTTTATTTAACGTAATGAAATGTAATTGTAAATAAACGTGGCAAACTAATATAACTAATACTAATATTATATAACTAACACTAATATAATAAACGTGACTAATAATGTAACAATGAACTTTACCATTTTACAAAACAATCCATAAAGCCACACAGGTGTAATATAATCGTGATGACGAATATCCGCGAAAGTACTGTCAGACGCAGGATATATTACGTCAGTGTCCGAAATTGTGCACTCATTTTCGGCTCTCACTAAATCCTTGGTGTTTCGAGCCTGACGTCATCACGCAACAGTGTTTTTTTGGGCGATTTTAACAACCATAGGTAGTTTAGATGGTTACAGTAAGGTTAGGGTAAAGGTTTCGTAAGACTTGAAACACCAAGGATTTAGTCAAAACCAACAAGCCACGCCCACGGATCTGACTCGAAACACCAAGGATTTAGTGCGAGCCCTCATTTTCATTCACTCCTTCCGGATATAGCGGACTATTTCGCATTCTTACATCGTGGAGTCTCTTAGCAGTGTCCTAAATGACATACTATGCACTTAAACTATACACTATGCACTCAACCATGTAGTGTATTAAGTTTAGAAGAGTAGTATCGTCCCAAATGGAATACTAAACGGTTTTATACTAACCGGAAGTGATCGGTTTCCCAGACGAGCGCAAATGACGTCAATCGCACGGCACAATGCGTGTGAATGAAAATCAACTTGAACATTGTACAATTAATGTAGTTTTCATCTATTTTGCCTAGCAGTACTTTAGTTATCATCATATGGAAGCGTTATCACTCTGCAGGAGAGTTTTGCTCGAGCAGCGTCTGATAGCCCCGCCTCCCTTTAGCTACATAAGCGAAACTGCGACCGTTGAGTGCGTGAAGTGTCCACAGTTACACACTTCATATTTTCGGTTGAAAAAGTGCATCATCCGGGTACTTAAAGTGCACTTCTTTTTTGAGGATTTTAAATGTGAACTCACTACTCACTATTTATACGTAGATTTATATGTAGAATAGTGAACAAGTGTGCGATTTGAGACGCACCTATTGTAATGCCCTCTTCTTCGCGACTCACCCTTAACCCCACAGTCAGCGCAGCATTCCCCCCTACTGTCCCCGGACAGTACTACACATCACCATTAGGCATAATAACACCCATAGAAACAATATTACAAATACCCAAATCATTAAATAGATGGTACAAATAAGTACTACCATTTCTGTGACTACACAAACAGGGTGTCACAACTACACATGCTGAGTTCAACTTACAAAAACGTGTGAAATTTCTCCAGTGCCCATGATCGTGCCTGATTAATGCAGATGCTTTTACCAACTAACACAGAAGCTTCCTCTTTCTGTTATAAGGCTGTCAAAAACAATGATAAACACAGTTGAAGACACAGCAATTAATCTTCACATAGCTCTGATTCTTGTTTGCATCATGTGCTATGGCTAGAGAGATTCTTACACAGCCTTGACACATATGGTGGATCAGGATATTGCACCTCGTAACTGATAATCGGCTCTATGACTTCCGAATGTTATAACGAAATGTTAATTTATGAAAGTATCATTTCAAATACGGTAGAACAGCACTTCTATATACTGTACCACTGCTGTGTGCCGCAATGTACAGCATCTGCTAAATGTAACTATTTTCTCATTTTTCCACTTCTCTCTGCTTTAAGTCCCCCCAACCGGAAACTGCCGAAGGTTCTGAACGTGAAACGCGGAAGTCACGCCTGCATAGAGCCCATTGGATCGGTCGTCACATTGGATCGGTCGTCACATTCCTGAGGACTCTAGCACAGCAGGTGTGTGTTTTTGCTAGCTGCAACCAAAAATGAACAAGGCATTTGCATAGTGCATTAAATATTAATAGATCCACCACTATAATAAAATCAAAAGACAGTGCATGCTAGTATTTTAAATCACAGGACTAACAACTGCCTTTCACAATGGTATAAGTTTGTCTCAGGACCTTTAAGCCTTTATAGAAAGAGGATGCACTTATTTTGCACCACTAACTAAGAATATTCTGCAGATCTTATATGACAAACCTGAATATTTATGTTCATTTGTCTTCATCACAAGCCTGTTGTCCCAAGGTCTGGGTGAGCATTCGCTTTTAGATAGAATGCATCTTTTGTTCCGACACTTTAATTTTTGCAATTTTACATGTCTAATACATGCATGGGCAACTTATAACACACCAAAGACACAGAAAAACATGTGTTCGCGCCATATGACCCCTTTAATATAATTCAATTCTATAGGGAAAAAGCTCGAATAGCATATAATTAAATTTACTCTACAAAACTGTTAGCACTACTCTTTTAAGAGAATTTAAGCGAAATGAGGGGCACTGCAGATGGGTGTTACTGGCAGTTGGGTGAACATTTTGTCTGTTCTGTATTTGGTGATGTTCACCACTAGATGGTGCAACAAACTTATTGAACCAGATTTAATATGATTAAAGAAGACAGTCCAAATTTGTACAGGGTCGAAAAACTAAACTCTTGTGTGAAATTAAACACGGTTAACGTTTTATTACATTTTTATTTCAGAGAAGATAAAACAAAGCTTAAATCTATAAGAGAAACATTTTGACTAACATTCACACATAAGCTGAAAGAGCAGCTAATGGTATATATATTCACATTTATTTTAAAATAACCAAAATTTATCTAAGTGCATAGTCTCTATTTGGGTACTGGGTGCAAAAAGATGCACAGATAAATATAGTTGTGTCTTAGAACTGTTCAGATAGAGCACATATCCAAGCCTCAACTCAGTCCTGTATCTCCTTCAGATCTGAGGAAAGCACAAACACATTTATGTTATGTATTATTTCTTACGATACTGTGGAAAACAGTTGTAAATATTAAAGCTGTACCTCTTAACCGAGGAGAAACCCAGCGTGCTTTAGGATCAGAGCAGTATTTTCCACTCTCTGTGTAGAAACTGTTGTGCAGGACAGATATACCAACATGTTAAAGACAAATTAAAATAGCCCAAATATGAACCTTTGTGATATTACTCTGTGTAGAGGAAGCTTACATAATGGCATCGACACATGGAGCAAGAGCATTCTGATGCTTGTATCCAACCAGTTTTATGTCAGATGGGATTCTTGCCTTTGACACCTCTCTACAGCAGCTGACCCCGACTCTGGTTGGCCGACGATCTGAGAAAGAGAGTGAGAAAAACAGATTGAAATCCAACGACCTGTGTGAAACCCAGGTCTGAACTTGATGTGATCTTTAAAAAGAGCTCAAACTGTGATTCAGCCAAATGCAATATAATGCCAGATTCACCATCCTTTAATTCTTAAATATAAGAATCATTATATTAGATGCTAGAAAATCTAAGCCTTAATTAAAACATTAAAATAATCCACTACAACTAAACCAAATACACACATATTTGCTTGACTAACTGTTCATTCCCCCCTATAGCTTCAACTCTTACTTACTTTCGCATAGTTTTGTAGAACACGCTATGATAAATGCTCTCTCTTTTATAAGTTATTCTTAATGAATGTAAAAATATAAATCAAGTACAAAAATCCATAGAACTGTCATTTAAAATAAAAGGCATTGAAATGCCCATGTGTTGAGTATTCAGAATTACTAAACTCACAATTGCCCTGCTGTTCAGAAATGCACACAAGAACCGTCAGCATTAAAGTTATTTTCCAGCAGATGCTGGAATGATGCATGATGCTGAGATGAGATTTTCAGAAGGCCAGTTGAGGAAAATGTCTGCAGACTAGTTTTGTGTGAGTGTGAGCTAGACACAAACCCTTTTATAAGCTTTTTTTTTGCAACAGGACATGCACTTCCTGTGCATCACTAACCAGTAAGAATAACTGGCAAACGTATCAAATGTGAACATCTATTATTTTTCATCATAAGATTGCCCATCAAGATAGCTTGACTTGTGTCTGTATATGAACTACAGGAGTAACAATGTTTAGATTTAGGTTTAGGTACTTACAGTTGCCTAATGCACCAGTGAAACATCCCATAAGGGTGATCATAACAGCAAAGATGAATAATCTAGATGTCCAGCCCTGCATACTGTAACTCTTGGTGTCCACACTAAAGATGTTCAGTGACCTGGTCAATTAGGTAATGTTTACTCTAATCGTGCCTTACACTGAGGTCTTTTATAAGAAATACTATGCTGGAACATGCGTCACAAACATTACCACCACAAAACCATCGCATCAAGTGAGAAATATACCCTCACAAAACTCACACCTCTCACCCACATTATACAGCAGAACACATAGTCAGCATAATGTATGAGCAAACAATACCCCCCATTTAAAAGAAAACACAAAATGATAGTGAAAGAGTGCAAATCATCTGTTTGAATTACTGGTGCATTTTTTTACATACAGTAAATGATACTCAAAGACAGACGGACTCTATAGTATATACTCTGTATATGTGACTGCACACTGCAGATGATGTTTTGGTGTTGAAATGAATTAGGTTATGAAGGTATTCATCACTTTATTAGCAGCACTCATTCTCATGACGTGCATCATCCCTCTTGAGTTATTACAGTATATTTCGCATTATACATACAAATATTTTTATTGACAAATCCCATGTATTTTAATATTATAAGTATTTCATTTAAATACACAATTTACTGTCTATTACTATAAGCAATAACAAATTTAACAATAAAATCTCTTAAACGTGAAACTGCTAGAAAAGTGGTAGATCCAGCTTTGTGCTAAAATCTTATAGATCCATTAGATTCAGTTCAGTAGTTTTTGTACTAGGTCTAACTAGGTTTTTCTTCTTCAGGAAAATGACTTTGTCGTTGTGTCCTCGTGTTCTCGCTCTACGTCATCAATAACCGTCAAAGTCCATTCCAATACTCAAGAACACAAGAACAGAGAACGCATGAAAGTACCCGGAACACGCTTGAAGTCGTATTTGAAATGATACTTTCATAAGTTAACATTTCTTCCTGTGAAACGCTGAAGTCATGCATGCATAGAGCCCCTTTTTACAGCAGGCACATACGCTGTTTCTCCATCTGACAACAAATGAACAAGGGATTTAGCACAGCTTCAAGGTAATAATAGTTTTGAATTTTTCCTTATGTTTCATCATTTCATTTATTATTTAGTTTAATATTCATTTGGGCTGGCCGTTCTCTTGTACCTTGTCATTGACAAGTTATCAAGAAGATTGGCCTTCTTTTATACAAGCTTTTCAAATAGACTACACGTGTGGGATTTTTCTCCTTGAGAAATATTCTGTGCAATAATGCAGTGACAGATTTGCAACATGATCGTACAAACACTCACTAATTACAGAAAGATCACCCCTTTTACCAATTCCTGCCCAATCATTGTTTAGTTTGATTATTAATTGGCATTATTTTTATTTAGTATTATTATTTTGTTTTTACAATAAAACATTGGCAGTTTTACACGTGGGGGCTGCTTCGGGGGTTCACGGACCACGACAGAAAGTTAGTGTGTAACCCTTTGTTGGCATTGGCATTGATTGCTATGATTGTTTAAAGTATAGCCTACGTCTGGCCTACCATTGGGTCTCTTTGGAACAGCGTGGCATAGGCATCAAAACAAGAAACAACCTCCAACTTTTAAAAGAGAAGCTGAAGAAGAACATTTAGTACACATAAATTCAGACTGACTTGACCTGTCTGACCTCTTGGGTCTTTTAAAGACTTTGGATAATTTTGGTAGTGGTCTAGACATCATGTTTTGGACCACATGGGTTGATGCTAGTTTATTTTGAGCTCTGTAACAGAATAAAATGCTAGATTTTATGACTAGAATACTAAATACATGACATGCTAGTGTGTACAGTAAGGTTTTTCATGTCATTATAAATTCTGTAATTTCATTATACTTGATGACTTCAATTTACATAAATTGGTGAATTTTCTTCTTTACCCAAGGATCATTATAAAATCTGCAGAATTTCCCCCTTTCAGTTTCAAGGTTGACAATAGATATAAGTTGAAAACATAGAAATTAAACCTTACATATATTTTGAATTGTAACATGAATTTGATTGTTACATTACACCCTTGATACATGGTAAATTTTTATTTTGCAGCTCGTAACCGACGATAGGTCAGACGAAGAAATGGTCTGCAGTCAGACTAGTTATGAAGGTGAAAGTTAGGCTCAAGTGTTTTATAAGCTTTTAGAAGCAGGATGTGAGCTTCTTTCACACCACTAACCAGTCAGAATATTCTGCAAACTTTATGTGACAGACCTGTAAAATTTATGTTTACAGGTTAAGTGGTCTTCATCAAAAGCACATTATGGTTGATAGCTTGACAGGTGTCCTACATCTCCCCCAGCTGCAGATGACTTAAAATGCATCAACTCGAAAAGGATTGTATACTGCACATTTGCACATGTGAAACACTTATAAGGGTGATCAGAACAACAAAGACAAATAATCTCCAAAGTCTGTGGAGTCAAGTGCATGTTACCTATCAAGGCACCTTTTAAAACAAGTACTATTTAGTCAAGAGCACATAACCTCACGACCTGCATATGTTATCGTTCAATCTCACAGATCAGATCACCATGACTATTGCTCATCTGCCTTAAGTCGTTAATTAAAAGGAACTTAAGAAATGTGAGTGATATTGATATACTATCTGTACTTGAAAAATGCCATGTTGTTTCAACTCATGGTTGGATAAAATATGGACCAAGCTGTGGTTTAAAATAACTCAGAATAGGCCTGAATATTTATTCATGGTGATGAATATCATGGTGAAAGAGTTAAAGGTGTGATGAAGTGGTCTTGTTTATTGTTTTATACTGTTGTATGAGGTCTACTTATGACGTTCGTGTGGTTTTTACATTTAAAAACATCAAAATCAATATGTAATAGGCTATTTTCTACCCGGGTTTCGAGGCCGGCTTGACAAACGATCCGCAATGAAGACTTGGAAGTAAACGCCCACTCTTATTATTGGATAGCAGTTTGTGTAGTAAACTTAGTTTGAGCCTTCTGTGAATTTGGTTAGAGATGTAATGTTAGGTTACACATTCGCCCTATTCGCACAGGATTAGTATTATCTGGGGACCTCGTGTGATTTATAAATGACCTCCCCACATCTGTATTTCGTGTGGTGCATTCGCACGGGATAAATGAAGCCTGTGATTTTACTCAAATTTACTGACTTATTTTCCGGATGTGATGGCAAGGCTTTGCGTATAGTTTGTATAGCCTATAGTTGTATGGTGTTTAACGATTCGCACGGGATTAAGATCACATACAACCTCTGCAAGTATTACAAATGACTAGAGGTCCCCAGGTAACACTAATCCCGTGCGAATAGGGCTCAGGGCATATCAAGCGATCTCTAACAAAGCAATAGTGACGCATAGTACAAATATGTTGTACTCACATAAAATTGCTGCGCCATTCCTATCGGATCCAATATATAGCACTGCTTTTTAATTTTAGTCTCTCCACAAATCCATCGTCGACCTCTGCCTTGTTCACAAAGGAATCTGCGGTAATGTTTTACCCACGTGAGCTGGAACGTCTTTAAAAATAAACTTCAACCACGCATTACTAATGTCGGAATCCGAAGGAAGGTTATGCAGCGACTGTGTTCTTCCACAACCAGGCACTGATTCCACAATATTTTGCGATCTTAAAGGCATGCTTATTGCTTGCTTGCTCTATCTCTATCAGTGGGCGGGGCTAGTGAAGTGGTCGTTGATATTTTTCTGTGGAGGCGGTGTTCAACCTATCAATGACGTCATAGATAGATGCATTCCAAGACCTGGCGTTCGCTGAGCCTGGTGTCAATAACAGTTGTAATCTCAGTAACAAGGGCGTTTTCAGTTCTGACACTTACAGGATGTTCGCGTGATTACGATTCCCTCTTATATAACAAAAGCTCGGGTTAAAATTGAGGTCTTAATTCATCACCCCTTTAAAATCATCAGTTTCTATCAATTTATACCAAAACAATACTCAAAAGAGAAAGATATACATATAAGATGTATATATAAGATGATTTTTTTTCATTTCAAATATTCGTTTTACACATAATTTACTGTCTATCTTTAAAATATTTTAAAAATACAACAAATCTCGTCAACTTTGAAAATGAAACTGATTTTAAAGGTGCAAGTGGTTAGATATGGGTATTGTTCATTGTGTGTTCGCACTTTTACACTCCTCATCAGATGGTTTGAGTAGATCCTCCCAGTGAAGTTACTGATGGATGTGTGTAGATGTTTTGGACCACACGATCTGATGCTAGTTTTTTTTATCACTGTAACACAATAAATTACTAGATGTTATTACTAGAATACTGAACTTAAACCACAGTATGTAAACTTTAAACGTTTTTTTTTGTCATAATAAATTCTGTGACGTTTCACTAAACTTGCAGCTGCGTTCAACTTACAAAAACTTGGGGAACGTTTTCTTTGCCCATGAACGTGGCTTAACGCAGTCGCTTCCTCCATTAGTTTCGAAGCTGTTAAAAGAAATGAAACACATTAGTTTGGCCTGTCTAGAAAGAATCTACAATTGACAATTACTTCATTAGATGAAATGTGCAAAATACATTCATGGAAAGTTAAAAGATAGAACACAACACAGAACTCTGCAACTCAATAAAATACTAGATGTCATTACTACAATACCATGCCAACTCCATAGTAGCATGACTGTGTACATTTTAAAAGTATTTTATGTCATTATAAATTCTGTGACATTTTACTGCAACTGTTGACTTCAACTTACTTGCAGATTTTCTTCCATGCCCACTTTTCTCTCAAGAAAACACAGTGGGTTTTCACTTCTGTTTTAAGGCTGTCAAAAACAATGATGAACACAGTTGAAGAAACAGGAAAGTACTTCACATGAATCTGATATTTATTTGTGACTGACGTGTGTTCTGTCTTTAAAGAGAATCTGATTCTTACATTACTGCCTTGATACATGGTAAACTCTGATTTTGTAGCCTGTAACCGATGATTGAATCATTCACAATATTCCTGGAGACGTTTGTACAGCAGTCGCTGAGTTTTTGGGCTAACAAGAAATAAACAGTCATTAGCATAGTTCTTAAATATCAATCGATCCATCAACATTATCAATAGACATTACAGTGCATGTGAATCTTTACAACCACTTTACTCAAAACTGCCTTACTGCTCAAAAACACATTATGAGCCATCAGCATTAAAGAGATTTTCCAGCAGAGCTGCATGATGCTGTAGTGAGATATTCACACGGCCAAAAGAAACAGCGCCGAAATAGTTATGAAGTTGTAATTAATATTCTGCAGACCTGTAAAACATTTATTATCTTCATCACAAGCCCATTCTGGCTGCTTGATATCTTGACATGTATTCTATATTTCCACCAGCTGCAGGTGACTCAAAATATGCTCAACACTGAATACTGTAAGATGCCTAATGGATTAGTGAAACATCCCAATCACAATAAAAAAGAAGAAGAATCTGAAATCCAGAGAAATTTAGCATTTTGTCATTTAGTCAATTGAAAATTCTGTATGAAGGCATCTTTCAAAACACATATTATTTAGCACAAGACCTCATTCTTACCTGGAGATGTTATCATTAACGGTATCACAGATGCGATTACAACTATGACAGCCAAAGTTCTTATAAGAATTTGTTGTTTTTCCATGTTGACAGTTGATCTTCTGCTCTGCCTTCTTGGATTCTATCTTCTCTGCCTTATGAGAGAGAATACATTTAACTCTCTTGCTCATCTGCCTTAAATAGTAAATTAAGGGGAACTTAGAAATTGCGAGGGTCACATCCGGTCCTTTAGAAGCGAGTTTATTTTTATGAATGATTTCATCATTGTTCTTTTGTATCCTCTTGGGGCTTAACATGCAGAGGTGGGGGACTTGACATAAGATATTACCTGTTAGCTTTGGAATATTTTTAAACTTTGAGAATTTATTAGACCGTAGTTGGGTTCAGAACGTTATCAATAAATACTATGTAATTTTGAATCCTTCTATCAGTCAGTGATATTGGTTGTGGTAAATATATAATGAATGCAGAGACCAATGTTGTACACGGTCATACAGTAGTTCAGTGTATTTCTGTATAAGAAAAAGTAGTCGTCTAAATTCTGTAGTTGAGTGATATTGAAATACTGGATCATTTCCTAACAAATACTATGTGGTGTCAACCCGTGTTTGGGTCAAATTTGGCCGTGGGCTGAAACATGCATAGTTGCACCTCTTCCACTATAAGCATCATCATCCTGTAGCATAAAATCTTATTTTTTAAGATTGCTCTAAGAACAATTGAACACAGGAAAAACATCCTGATTTAGTTTGTCATAATTCATGCAGGGTTAAAGGGATAGTTCACCTCAAAATGAAAATTCTGTCATCATTTAACAGAAAACCATTGGTCCCCATTGAGTTGCATTGGTTGTGTGTCCATACAATAGAAGTGTATGTGGACCAACGGTTTTTTACCAACATTCTTCAAAATATCTTCTTTTGTGTTTTGCTGAAGACAGAAAGTCAAGAGGGTGAGTAAATGATGATCTCTTCAAGTATTGGCTATGACTTCACGACAAAGACACTTCCCTGCTCCTCAAATACATCAAACATTAGTCTCTATACTGTATGTAGTGTTATATATGATAAAATACAGAATATATTCAAACAATAATGCTGAGAAAAATGCAATATGGATGCTCATTTATTGCCTGTGACTGAAACATGTGAACCAGGAAGGAAGAGCTGACGTCCAAATATTAGTTCACCCAAGAAGAGTTAGGGGGTTTTGATGGCACATTTTTCCATTTCATAATATATTTAGACCTGAATGCTACATCCATTAGATTCCTTTGAAAACGACACAACATAGCTGGACACTTGTTGGACTGATACCGTTATCTAAAGTGTCTCTTTGGGTTTAGAACGGATTCAAATATGTACTTTTCATATTATTTGTACATTCGTCGCTACTTGATGACTATCCCAGATTATCTGAAAACACTCCTAACATGAAACATGTAGTCAGAAACATGACTACTGGGCATTTGATCTATATATGGTTATTGACTTTTTGTATGAAGGAACCAGATGTGCATCGAACTGACTGTAGGTGTGAAAATCAGGTCTTAACTGGAGGAGATCTTTGATAAGAGCTCAAACTGTTATTCAGCCAAATGCAATATAATGCCAGACTAGATTCACCATCCTTTAATTCTTGATTAGATGGTAGAAAATCTGACCATTAATTAAAACAGTAAAAACAATTCACCACAACCAAACTGAAAACCCACCTGTTCTACATTCGCTTGACTAACTGTTCATTCTCCCCTAGAGTCAACTCTTTTGCTACTTACTTTCGCGTAGTTTTGTAGAACATTCAATGATAAATGCTATATTATTTGTAATTTGCTTAGGAAAAAAAGCATCTTCTTAATTAATATATGTAAAAATAAAAATCAATTACAAAAAAATTGATAGATGTCATAATAAATAAATGCATTGAAATGACCATGTGTTGAGTATTCAGAATTACCAAACTCACAATTGCCTTGTTGCTCGTCTTTGTCGTTAGTTTGAGTAGATCCTCCCACACGAGTGAAGTTACTGATGGATGATGATGTTGGTGTAGATGTCACCACGTGGGTTGATGCGAGTTTATTTTGAGCTCTGCAACAATAAAATACTAGATGCTATTACGTATAAGTATAGTATACTAAATACATTTAAAGGTTTGATCTGACATTTTTGTCAAAACTAAGTTATTCAGATTCTTATTTTGTCACAACTTATTTACATTATGTGATGTGTTTTTCTTTCTTGTTTACATTTTAGGACTTTTTTTAGGAAACAAAAAGTTTTTAACTACAAAGTCAAATGCAATGCAACGGCTTTGAAGCGCAACACTGTATCTCTAAACTGCTCAGATTGAACCTTATAATTCCAAGGTGACAATATGCTAGGGTTTACTTTTTAAAGGCTTTTTATGCCATAAATTCTGTGACGTTTCACTACGCTTGATTCCTTCAACTTACCTAAACTGGCGAAGTTTCTCTCTTACCCATTGTGCTTTCCAGTCAAGGCAAAATATCCCCCTTTCTGTTTTAAAGCTGTCAAAAACAATGATAAACACAGTTGAAGAAACAGGAAAGTACTTCACATGAATCTGATATTTATTTGTGACTGACGTGTGTTCTGTCTTCAAAGAGAATCTGATTCTTACATTACTGCCTTGATACATGGTAAATTCTGATTTTGTAGCCTGTAACTGATGATTGAATCATTCACAATATTCCTGGAGACTGTTCTACAGCAGCTGCTGACACTTTGGTCTAACAAGAAATAAACAGTCATTAGCATAGTTCTTAAATATCAATCGATCCATCAACATTATCAATAGACATTACAGTGCATGTGAATCTTTACAACCACTTTACTTAAAACTGCCTTACTGCTCAAAAACACATTATGAGCCATCAGTAGAGACGGGACGTTTGACACTAAGGCTTCGAAGCCTGTTTTACGCTATTGAAGCAGACTGGTTCGAAACTGTGTCGAGGCTTGTATCAAATGTATGTGATCACGTGACCGATGACGTTTGAGGCTTCATACGTCACAATTAAACACCTGAAGCGATGTGACTGATTCAAATCTTTGCCGTGCCTTCATTCATTATAAGGAGACGCAAAATGCTCTTAATGCAAATCAGAAAATCTAAATCCAGGGATGTCCTTATAATCAGTTCCACCATAAGAACTGAATTGCATATTGCAACATATTTTAAACATTTTACTAGTAAAGTGACATTTCAAAACGTTGTAACGCTTTCATGTGTGGACAATGATTCTCAGACTGAAGATACAGCTGGTATTGCTGAGTATTGCTTTTGTGTTAACTGGAATCAACAAGATGTGAATCATTAGAAAGTGGCTTCTATAATTGCAGCTGACCACTAGATGACCACTAGATGTCACTGGTAGGGTCTGTCTTTGAGGCTTTGAAGCTTTGAATAATTTTTGGTACAATCAGGAAAAAGCCTCAAAAGCTTCACAAGGCTTCATCTGCCCATCTCGAGCCATCAGCATTAAAGAGATTTTCCAGCAGAGCTGCATGATGCTGTAGTGAGATATTCACACGGCCAAAAGAAACAGCGCCGAAATAGTTATGAAGTTGTAGCCTTATATTAATATTCTGCAGACCTGTAAAACATTTATTATCTTCATCACAAGCCCATTCTGGCTGCTTGATATCTTGACATGTATTCTATATTTCCACCAGCTGCAGGTGACTCAAAATATGCTCAACACTGTATACTGTAAGATGCCTAATGGACCAGTGAAACATCCCAATCACAATAAAAAATGAAGAAGAATCTGAAATTTAGCGGCTTTGTCATTTAGTCAATTGAAAATTCTGTATGAAGGCATCTTTCAAAACAAATATTATTTAGCACAAGACCTCATTCTTACCTCCTCCAGATGTTAACGGTATCACAGATGCGATTACAACTATGACAGCCAAAGTTCTTGTAAGAATTTGTTGTTTTTCCATGTTGACAGTTGATCTTCTGCTCTGCCTTCTTGGATTCTTTCTTCTCTGCCTTATGAGAGAGAATACATTTAACTCTCTTGCTCATCTGCCTTAACCTGTTTAACTCTGTGCTATTTTTTGGATTTCCGCCTGAATTTAACATACCCAATTTTAAAAGCACACCATACCCACATAGAGAGGTGTAAATAAGAAATTCTTGTGTCATTTTACAGCAAACCTCTCAAAATTACAAAAACACTATTGAAAGGGATAAACATGATTGTCTGTGTTGTCAGTCCTATGAGAAACAAAGAAAAAAAGGCGATTTTTTTTCTTTATTTTTTCTAAACTCTGTGTTTCAAAGTGTATTACTCTGCCCGTGTCCTCCAGGAACCTGCTGATAGCATTACTTGATTCCAGCAAATGTCTGCAAATAGAAGTACAAATATTTTTTTCTCTATCCCATACTACTGAGGAGTTATTCTAATGTACTCTTGGGAAGGCAAAGTGGCCTTTTTTGTGATTTCCACCTGATTTTGGCATACCCAATTTTAAAAGCACACCATACCCACATAGAGTGGTGTAAATTAGAAATTCTTGTGTCATTATATAGGAACCCCTCAACATTTCATAAAATACTGTTGAAAGTGATAAACATGATTGTATGTGTTGATAGTCTTATGGTAAACACAAAAAAACACAAGGCGCTTTTTGATTTTTTTGTTCTAAAGTCTGTTTTTGAAAGTGTATAACTCTGGACCTGTTAATTCCAGAAACCTGCAGACACTTATAGTTGATTCTAACAGGCCTCAATAAATACTGGGAAAATATTTTTTTCTCTATCATGTTTTATTTAATTGTTATTTTAATGCACATCAAGGAAGGCAAAGTGTCCCTTTTTGGTTATCCAAGTTTCTAAGGTCTCCATCTTCCAATAGTGCAAAAAACAAACTATTATAAGGCACATTAGCACCCAAATTCTACATTTACTTTATGATAAACATATCAACATGATCAGATGACACTATAACACAAAACAGGCAGTTTACATGAATGCTTTTTTATATGAAACAAATAGTAATATTATTATATAACATTGTAATATAACATTGTTATTCGAGTTGATACCAACACTGCTCAGCAGTAAAACATTTCTTCTACATCATAGAACAACATAGAGCCGTCTTTCATGCCACCTTAACGTTATCGTTTGCAATACAAATAATAACATAGGAGCATTGAAGTGTCGTTCAACGCACTGAAACAGAATAGATCGTTCTTTCGATGATAAAGAGCAGATTGACGCGTCGTTTAGGGTTAGTCGCAAGCTAACATAGCTCCCGGTGCGTCCTCACACAAACCACGTTGCACATATACGCTTAATAACTCCCCAAAACATATATGCAAAGAAGCTAGATGTGGAAAATTTACTTACTTGTACAGATCCGCTCTGTTTTCTTCAAGAAATGCTGCGTGCTATTCTCCGAAGCGCTTTACGTCTATTTAAATCCCTTTAAACCCCATACTTCCGCCTGTGCACCGACGAAAATCCTTCTCGGATGTTTTTAGTTAGTAGTTATCCTATTTGGAAGTATTTTTTTTCCAAACAAACATTGGTGTTGAGTTTGCTAATGGCGCAACCAAAATTGCTACTTTCTTGTGGTCTGCCTCCCCTGTTGCGCAACGCAGCCTCTGGTTCGCCTATTTGGCCAAATGAGGGGTGTACGTAAAGGTCAGAGTCTGAGCTTCCGTTTAAAATGTATGTAACTATGGCAAGCCATAATGTAACGTGGATAGACACAGGTTCAGACATTTTACTGAATTTTTAACTATCCAAGCTTTTATCGTTGATGGGAGACATTGAAAGCGGATATTTAACTTTTAAAACCACGACAAGAGGTAGGAATGGACTTATTTTGTAGAAAACAACCTAACGAAAAAGATTATGTAGCATTTGTGGCTAAGTTTAATGGTGGGATGCAGTTATTAGCTTCTATATTCGATGGATGTGTTGTTTGTTTACAAATATCAATTTCATACATAATTCATTCGACTTGCATTCGATCTGTGGTAAAATATCAATAAATCCAACTGGAGATCTATATTTTGTAGAATACGAGCTTTCATTTGATATATAACTTCACCTTATCGGACATTCTTGAGCGTTATGAAAAATGTTCATAATCATAAACATAGATGATTTTAAAGGGGCTATGACATGGGGATATGATGAATTTCAGCCTAAATAAGTTTTTTTCTGTACGATAAACAATAGTTCACCTCAAATGAAAATTCTGTCATCATTTAACAGAAAACCCTTGGTCCCCATTGAGTTGCATTGGTTGTGTGTCCATACAATAGAAGTGTATGGGGACCAATGGTTTTTTACCAACATTCTTCAAAATATCTTCTTTTGTGTTTTGCAGAAGACAGAAAGTCAAGAGGGTGAGTAAATGATGATCTCTTCAAGTATTGGCTATGACTTCACGACAAAGACACTTCCCTGCTCCTCAAATACATCAAACATTAGTCTCTATACTGTATATAGTGTTATATATGATAAAATACAGAATATATTCAAACAATAATGCTGAGAAAAATAACTAAAAACCAATATGGATGTTCAGTTGTTGCTCATTTATTGCCTGTGACTGAAACATGTGAACCAGGAAGGAAGAGCTGACGTCCAAATATTAGTTCACCCAAGAAGAGTTAGGGGGTTTTGATGGCACATTTTTCCATTTCATAATATATTTAGACCTGAATGCTACATCCATTAGATTCCTTTGAAAACGACACAACATAGCTGGANTAGGGCTGCTCGATTATGACAAAAAACATAATCACGATTATTTTGGCCAATATTGAGATCCCGATTATTTAACACGATTACTCATTAACTTTTAAAACAACATAGAAAATAAATAACTTTGCTTTTAAACTGTGAATTCAATTGAAAAATAAATGTAAAGAAATAGCACAGCTGAACCACTGTAAAAGAAGGGGGTGCGCTGTGGATTTATACCACGAGAAAAGAGAGGATCCTTGCAAAATGGAATGTGGCACAATAATCGTTTTACCTCGATTATTTTGTTTTTGTAATTGTTGAAGCCAAAATTGACGATTACAATTAATTTTCGATTAATTGCACAGCCCTACACTACGCTTGATTTCTTCAACTTACCTAAACTGGCGAAGTTTCTCTCTTACCCATTGTGCTCTCCAGTCAAGGCAAAATGACCCCCTTTCTGTTCTAAAGCTGTCAAAAACAATGATGAACACAGTTGAAGAAACAGGAAAGTACTTCACATGAATCTGATATTTATTTGTGACTGACGTGTGTTCTGTCTTTAAAGAGAATCTGATTCTTACATTACTGCCTTGATACATGGTAAATCCTGATTTTGTAACTTGTAACCGATGATTGAATCATTCACAATATTCCTGGAGACGTTTGTACAGCAGTCGCTGAGTTTTTGGGCTAACAAGAAATAAACAGTCATTAGCATAGTTCTTAAATATCAATCGATCCATCAACATTATCAATAGACATGACAGTGCATGTGAATCTTTACAACCACTTTACTCAAAACTGCCTTACTGCTCAAAAACACATTATGAGCCATCAGCATTAAAGAGATTTTCCAGCAGAGCTGCATGATGCTGTAGTGAGATATTCACACGGCCAAAAGAAACAGCGCCGAAATAGTTATGAAGTTGTAATTAATATTCTGCAGACCTGTAAAACATTTATTATCTTCATCACAAGCCCATTCTGGCTGCTTGATATCTTGACATGTATTCTATATTTCCACCAGCTGCAGGTGACTCAAAATATGCTCAACACTGAATACTGTAAGATGCCTAATGGATTAGTGAAACATCCCAATCACAATAAAAAAGAAGAAGAATCTGAAATCCAGAGAAATTTAGCGGCTTTGTCATTTAGTCAATTGAAAATTCTGTATGAAGGCATCTTTCAAAACACATATTATTTAGCACAAGACCTCATTCTTACCTGGAGATGTTATCATTAACGGTATCACAGATGCGATTACAACTATGACAGCCAAAGTTCTTATAAGAATTTGTTGTTTTTCCATGTTGACAGTTGATCTTCTGCTCTGCCTTCTTGGATTCTATCTTCTCTGCCTTATGAGAGAGAATACATTTAACTCTCTTGCTCATCTGCCTTAAATAGTAAATTAAGGGGAACTTAGAAATTGCGAGGGTCACATCCGGTCCTTTAGAAGCGAGTTTATTTTTATGAATGATTTCATCATTGTTCTTTTGTATCCTCTTGGGGCTTAACATGCAGAGGTGGGGGACTTGACATAAGATATTACCTGTTAGCTTTTGAATATTTTTAAACTTTGAGAATTTATTAGACCGTAGTTGGGTTCAGAACGTTATCAATAAATACTATGTAATTTTGAATCCTTCTATCAGTCAGTGATATTGGTTGTGGTAAATATATAATGAATGCAGAGACCAATGTTGTACACGGTCATACAGTAGTTCAGTGTATTTCTGTATAAGAAAAAGTAGTCGTCTAAATTCTGTAGTTGAGTGATATTGAAATACTGGATCATTTCCTAACAAATACTATGTGGTGTCAACACGTGTTTGGGTCAAATTTGGGCCGTGGGCTGAAACATGCATAGTTGCACCTCTTCCACTATAAGCATCATCATCCTGTAGCATAAAATCTTATTTTTTAAAGCGTAAGTAGCATGAGATCATGAAAATTACATTTCATGCAGTGTGTTATGTTTCCATGTTTGAAAGTAAGCTGTCTGCCAAGTTGTAAGTCCGAAGGTGAATAAATAACAAAGTTATTGGCTTGTAAAAATGGGAGTCGACTCTGAATCATGCAAACAAGACATGAGCTAGTCCGAGTCTCTAACCGTCGCGTATCTACGTCCCCTTGCTACGTTTTGCTCGGACTGCCGCAAAAACCTCACTAGTCTCCTCCCCCAAAACACTGTCGCTCATTCGTGATGCGTGTGTATCATGTCTAGAACCTGTGTTCTACGTTGTGAAACTAAGTCCTTCTTATTTCAACTACCAAAGGAAGAACTTCTGAGAGAACAATGGTTACAATTCATTTTTCAAACGATACCAAAGGAGTATAACCCCAGGGTTTTACTGCGCGCGCGTCATTTCACCGAAGATTGCTTCAATAATCTTGGCGCATTCACTGCAGGATATGTGAAACAACTATCCTTGAAAGAGGGGGCAATACCAACCTTATTTGGACCTGTTAGCTCCACCGAATCACAACCTGTAAGTGTGACTATTTAATTTTGTCTTAACTTCAAGAAATATTTGTGTACCTTATGTCTGTGTTTAGCTAATGCATATAACGCTATCATTAGCATGTACCGTTATTTCTGGGGTATTACAGTTTGTTTATCTTGCTATTAACTCGGCTAATTTAATTGTTCAATCTATTAACTCTCAAAGTATTTATTTCAAAAACTGAGTCAAGTACTATCTGTATTGTAATAACATCTCAAGATACGAACACCGTACACTGTATGCCGTGTCAACTAGTCCAAGACACATGATGAACGCGTTTGACCAATCACAACAGACTACACCATCTGACCAATCACATGACACTAGGCTAGCGGATAGGAGGGGACTAGAAGGATGAATCGCGGAACGAATCATTTGAGAGTCAGACAAGAAGTATGGTAAGAATAACTGCCTATTATTACGACATAATAGTGTTTTTACACCTTGTATGTACATAAACTTGTTGTTGGACACTCCATAAACCAAAGTAGGACCTTAAAAATCATATGCTACTTACTCTTTAAGTTTGCTCTAAGAACAATTGAACACAGGAAAAACATCCTGATTTAGTTTGTCATAATTCATGCAGGGTTAAAGGGATAGTTCACCTCAAAATGTAAACTCTGTCATCATTTAACAGAAAACCCTTGGTCCCCATTGAGTTGCATTGGTTGTGTGTCCATACAATAGAAGTGTATGTGGACCAACGGTTTTTTACCAACATTCTTCAAAATATCTTCTTTTGTGTTTTGCAGAAGACAGAAAGTCAAGAGGGTGAGTAAATGATGATCTCTTTAAGTATTGGCTATGACTTCACGACAAAGACACTTCCCTGCTCCTCAAATACATCAAACATTAGTCTCTATACTGTATATAGTGTTATATATGATAAAATACAGTATATATTCAAACAATAATGCTGAGAAAAATAACTAAAAACCAATATGGATGTTCAGTTGTTGCTCATTTATTGCCTGTGACTGAAACATGTGAACCAGGAAGGAAGAGCTGACGTCCAAATATTAGTTCACCCAAGAAGAGTTAGGGGGTTTTGATGGCACATTTTTCCATTTCATAATATATTTAGACCTGAATGCTACATCCATTAGATTCCTTTGAAAACGACACAACATAGCTGGACACTTGTTGGACTGATACCGTTATCTAAAGTGTCTCTTTGGGTTTAGAACGGATTCAAATATGTACTTTTCATATTATTTGTACATTCGTCGCTACTTGATGACTATCCCAGATTATCTGAAAACACTCCTAACATGAAACATGTAGTCAGAAACATGACTACTGGGCATTTGATCTATATATGGTTATTGACTTTTTGTATGAAGGAACCAGATGTGCATCGAACTGACTGTAGGTGTGAAAATCAGGTCTTAACTGGAGGAGATCTTTGATAAGAGCTCAAACTGTTATTCAGCCAAATGCAATATAATGCCAGACTAGATTCACCATCCTTTAATTCTTGATTAGATGGTAGAAAATCTGACCATTAATTAAAACAGTAAAAACAATTCACCACAACCAAACTGAAAACCCACCTGTTCTACATTCGCTTGACTAACTGTTCATTCTCCCCTAGAGTCAACTCTTTTGCTACTTACTTTCGCGTAGTTTTGTAGAACATTCAATGATAAATGCTATATTATTTGTAAGTTGCTTAGGAAAAAAAGCATCTTCTTAATTAATATATGTAAAAATAAAAATCAATTACAAAAAATTGATAGATGTCATAATAAAAAAATGCATTGAAATGACCATGTGTTGAGTATTCAGAATTACCAAACTCACAATTGCCTTGTTGCTCAGAAATGCACAAAAAACCATCAGCACTAAAGTTATTTTCCAGCAGGTGCATGATGCTGACATGAGATTTTCAGGAGGCTAGATTATGTCTAGCCTTTTATAAGCTTTTTTTTGCAACAGGACATGCACTTCCTGTGCATCACTAACCAGTAAGAATAACTGGCAAACGTATCAAATGTGAACATCTATTATTTTTCATCATAAGATTGCCCATCAAGATAGCTTGACTTGTGTCTGTATATGAACTACAGGAGTAACAATGTTTAGATTTAGATTTAGGTACTTACAGTTTCCTAATGCACCAGTGAAACATCCCATAAGGGTGATCATAACAGCAAAGGTTGGCCTTCTTGTGCAAGCCTTTCAATGTTACATATAATAAATTGACGGACGAGAACTTAAAAATTCTCTATAATTTAAGTTTATATTTAAGTTGGTTTTGTAAAATACAGTAACAAGAAATAAGTCATTAGTATAATTCATGAAATATCAATCAATCCGCCATCGTTATGAAAACAAATGACAGTGCATGTGACAGTGCAAAATGACCAACAAAGCGCGTCTTTTAGAAGGCGAATCTCAATGGGCAATCGGTTCAACACTGCAGCTGAGATTGCTTTCAATGCTGAACAGGGTAAGAACCTGTCTCGCCATCCACTGTCTTGATGTTTAAGAGAATTTGGACTGAAAGCCCACTCTGCACTGACCAAACCTCTCATCAGCAGAAAGGATTAAAAGGCGCATGTTGTGTGGACAGAGGAAAATTGGTCCAAAGTTGAATTCATTTGGGTCACATTATGTTTGTGAACTGGGGAGAGATTGAACCCGAAGTGTGTAAAGAAGTCAGTGAAAGGTGTCATGGAGTTACATGGTATACAGCAACATGGCAGAGTAAATACAAATGCTAATCAGAACCTCCTGTGGCAACATTGATCATTTTGACTGCTGTAACCTTCAGAAATCTTTTTGTAATCTTTCTTTGTGCTGCAGTCATTGCGCCTCTCTAATTTTGATAACTGTGTTTTCCATAAAATAGAGGGTTTGGGGTTTGGGGTGGGGTAAGGGGTGGCTTATAGCCTCATAAACTATGTACAACTTCCCTTGATATCAGGTTATAAATCTATAAAATGATATACACACTCGGTCTGTATATTAAAAGTCATGCTAACTGATATGAAAAAAGGGGGAATTTCAATCCATGAACACGAATCAATATTTGCTCAATTTTGTGTCTATGTCACGAACTGCGGTGAGACTGGGTTGCAGAAAAAGAATCACCAAGCAAAGCCTATAGCTGCTAAAGAGTTTATTTGTGGTTTTTGATCACAGTTGTTCCAGCATACATCATCATAGAGACACAAAGTTATCTGATTTTTTCCCACACAAATCTGAAATTCTCTTACACTTGCATCATCCTTCTCGACTCAACATTTCAATGTGAAATAGGCCTATTATACTTAACACTTCTTTCAGACCAGATTTGCTGCAAATATTAAAGCAGATTGCTATTTGAGTTTAACTAATAAAGAACTCGCTGTTTATTGACAAATAACCTTGTTAACATGTAAAATATTAAATTTACACACAATTTACTTTCATTCATACTTCAACTTTAAAAAAGTTTTAAACACAACTGGTTAGAGATGTGTGTGTTCATTATAACTTTACACTTTCAGATGTTAGTTTGAGTAGATCCTCCCACATGAGTGAAGTTACTGATGGATGATGATGTTGGTGTAGATGTCACCACGTGGGTTGATGCGAGTTTATTTTGAGCTCTGCAACACAATAAAATACTAGATGTTATTACGTATAAGTATAGTATACTAAATACATTTAAAGGTTTGAATATTAATTAGTTGAAATTATTCAGATTCTTATTTTGTGATAACTTATTTACATTTTGTGTTGTGTTTTTCTTTGTTGTTTACATTTTAGGACTTTTTTTAGGAAGTTTTTAACTACAAAGTCAAATGCAATGAAACGGCTTTGAAGCGCAACTCTGTATCTCAAAACTGCTCAGATTGAACCTTATAATTCCAAGGTGACAATATGCTAGGGTTTACTTTTTAAAGGCTTCTTATGCCATAAATTCTGTGACGTTTCACTACGCTTGATTCCTTCAACTTACCTAAACTGGCGAAGTTTCTCTCTTACCCATTGTGCTCTCCAGTCAAGGCAAAATGACCCCCTTTCTGTTCTAAAGCTGTCAAAAACAATGATAAACACAGTTGAAGAAACAGGAAAGTACTTCACATGAATCTGATATTTATTTGTGACTGACGTGTGTTCTGTCTTTAAAGAGAATCTGATTCTTACATTACTGCCTTGATACATGGTAAATTCTGATTTTGTAGCTTGTAACTGATGATTGAATCATTCACAATATCCCCGGAGACTTTTTCACAGCAGGAATGGCTTTTTTTGACTAACAAGAAATAAACAGTCATTAGCATAGTTCTTAAATATCAATCGATCCATCAACATTATCAATAGACATGACAGTGCATGTGAATCTTTACAACCGCTTTACTCAAAACTGCCTTACTGCTCAAAAACACATTATGAGCCATCAGCATTAAAGAGATTTTCCAGCAGAGCTGCATGATGCTGTAGTGAGATATTCACACGGCCAAAAGAAACAGCGCCGAAATAGTTATGAAGTTGTAGCCTTATATTAATATTCTGCAGACCTGTAAAACATTTATTATCTTCATCACAAGCCCATTCTGGCTGCTTGATATCTTGACATGTATTCTATATTTCCACCAGCTGCAGGTGACTCAAAATATGCTCAACACTGAATACTGTAAGATGCCTAATGGATTAGTGAAACATCCCAATCACAATAAAAAAGAAGAAGAATCTGAAATCCAGTGAAATTTAGCATTTTGTCATTTAGTCAATTGAAAATTCTGTATGAAGGCATCTTTCAAAACAAATATTATTTAGCACAAGACCTCATTCTTACCTGCAGATGTTATCATTAACGGTATCACAGATGCGATTACAACTATGACAGCCAAAGTTCTTGTAAGAATTTGTTGTTTTTCCATGTTGACAGTTGATCTTCTGCTCTGCCTTCTTGGATTCTATCTTCTCTGCCTTATGAGAGAGAATACATTTAACTCTCTTGCTCATCTGCCTTAAATAGTAAATTAAGGGGAACTTAGAAATTGCGAGGGTCACATCCTGTCCTTTTTATTAGTGAGTTTATTTTTATGAATGATTTCATCATTGTTCTGTTGTATCCTCTTGGGGCTTAACATGCAGAGGTGGGGGACTTGACATAAGATATTACCTGTTAGCTTTGGAATATTTTTAAACTTTGAGAATTTATTAGACCGTAGTTGGGTTCAGAACGTTATCAATAAATACTATGTAATTTTGAATCCTTCTATCAGTCAGTGATATTGGTTGTGGTAAATATATAATGAATGCAGAGACCAATGTTGTACACGGTCATACAGTAGTTCAGTGTATTTCTGTATAAGAAAAAGTAGTCGTCTAAATTCTGTAGTTGAGTGATATTGAAATACTGGATCATTTCCTAACAAATACTATGTGGTGTCAACCCGTATTTGGGTCAAATTTGGGCCGTGGGCTGAAACATGCACAGTTGCACCTCTTCCACTATAAGCATCATCATCCTGTAGCATAAAATCTTATTTTTTAAGATTGCTCTAAGAACAATTGAACACAGGAAAAACATCCTGATTTAGTTTGTCATAATTCATGCAGGGTTAAAGGGATAGTTCACCTCAAAATGAAAATTCTGTCATCATTTAACAGAAAACCATTGGTCCCCATTGAGTTGCATTGGTTGTGTGTCCATACAATAGAAGTGTATGGGGACCAACGGTTTTTTACCAACATTCTTCAAAATATCTTCTTTTGTGTTTTGCAGAAGACAGAAAGTCAAGAGGGTGAGTAAATGATGATCTCTTTAAGTATTGGCTATGACTTCACGACAAAGACACTTCCCTGCTCCTCAAATACATCAAACATTAGTCTCTATACTGTATATAGTGTTATATATGATAAAATACAGTATATATTCAAACAATAATGCTGAGAAAAATAACTAAAAACCAATATGGATGTTCAGTTGTTGCTCATTTATTGCCTGTGACTGAAACATGTGAACCAGGAAGGAAGAGCTGACGTCCAAATATTAGTTCACCCAAGAAGAGTTAGGGGGTTTTGATGGCACATTTTTCCATTTCATAATATATTTAGACCTGAATGCTACATCCATTAGATTCCTTTGAAAACGACACAACATAGCTGGAAACTTGTTGGACTGATACCGTTACCTAAAGTGTCTCTGAGTTTAGAACGGATAAAAATATGTACTTTTTATATTATTTGTACATTCGTCGCTACTTGATGACTATCCCAGATTATCTGATAACACTCCTAACATTGAAATAAACAAAGATAATTCATTCTTTCACGATGTGCAAGTTTATCAGAAAGTGCTAGAAATGGAATGTATGACACGTATACTTTTTAATATAACTGCGTTGGTTGTGTTCATGTGTATTTAAATGCCAACTAACCTTTGCAAAGACCCGCCCCCTTTTATTATGTATGACACCAGCCAAGGCCTTTCCCCTATATTCTACAGAAATATACTGTATATTAATAATATGCACTATAGAAAGGTCTGCAATATGCATTTGAAGAACATATTCAGGATGTGAAAAGAAAATGAAATAAAGGTTGAAGCTTTAGCAGGTCAATAAACTAAAGCTATCACCACCTGATAAATGAGACTAAAAATACCAAAACTGAGACGCAACACTGTTCCTGTAAAGCCTGGTGGCTCTCTATTACAAAACATTTTTACAAGATAAAAGCAGAAGCAGTATGCATTTCTAACATCACGTTCAGTAGTAGTGGTAAGTCATTCTGTCTGCGTTCTTGATGACTTTTTGAACATCACTTTTTCATCCCTCCCTCACTGTCTTGTTGGTTTGTCTGACAAAATAGCCAATAGCAACAGGGGAAAAGATTGTGGTCAGATCGCCTGTCAATCAAACTCCTGTGAAGGGTCAATTCAGACTAATCCAAGAAATGGCAAAAGCATTATTTCTTAACTAGAATGTGTGTTTGTTGAATGAGAGTATATTAGACTTAATAAAATGTGTGTGTGTCCCTGTAAACCCTACAGTGTGGGGATGACAGAGTAATACCAGTCATTTTTGACCTTGTGGGGATATTTTGAGTCCCCATAAAGAAAACATCTTGTAAGTAAAACTGAAACATGTTTATTTGAAAAATCCATAAAGGTTTGTGTCAGGGTTAGGAATAGGTTAAGGGTTAAAAGATCCAGTACAGGATAAAAATCATTATGTCTATAGAAAGTCCCCATAAAACATGTGCGTGTGTGTTTGCTGTGTCATAATGTTTATGAAACACACGCTTCCCAGAAGGACCCCAGTGCTCTGATGATAAGATTTCAATTTTCTCAGGAATGCAGGAATTATTATACATCAGTCACTTTCTATTTTTAGTGCTGCTTTAGGGAAGTCTTATCCCATAATACTAAGTAAGAACAGGATACTATGTTTAATTTTCAATTTTTCTGTAAGTGTTATATTTGCTAACAATATACATTTAATAAACTTCTTGTTTTGTTGAAGATATGCATAATGGTCTACTCAATATTTATTGGAAAGAAAAGTAAAAACACATACAGTACAAAACATATATTACTCTTTTAAATAAATAAATAACATTATTCTTAGGTTAAATACAATTATGTCAAAAAAATCTAAATATATAAATAGAGGGATGGATAAGCAGAGGTAAACCGCTCAGCATCTACAGGAAGTGTTAAAGATCACAGCTGATTTACTTTTTTCGAGATGTCTCGAGATGATGAAAGTTGTGCGGTTTGCTAATAAAGAGAATCTTGTCCCAGATCTTGCATTTGTGTCCAATGAAGATGAAGTCCAGGGTGAAGAGACTCAAAATCTGTGTTGTCATCCGGGTGTTATGATTTAGTTCTGTTTAGGCATCGTACACCATTCTATAGAATTATAAAAGCAGAAGAAAGTTGTGTGTAATTTATTTGCAATATAGCCATAAATATGTTAGTCTATTGTTATTTACATTTACACTTTAAAATATTGCTCTTTATGTCTACTGTATATGCTGTATACTACATTCTATAAATAGTCTTTATACTTTCTTAACATTTTCTGGTTTGCTAGCCTGTATTATGTATAGAGACAGAGCACATTTAGGCCACGCCCACACAGGGGTGAAAACATTCCAACCCTCGCCATTGACTTTCTGTTGCGGGAACTTATAACAAAAAAACTGAACATGTCTAAAAGCTGCTGTGTGACAAGGTGTACTGTACAGTAAACAAGCTAAAAAACCCATTATTAAGTTTTTATTAGCTACCGAACGGTAAAAGCCAGCCTTTAAGGAGACAAAAGTGAATACAGGCAATAAGACGTGAAGCATCAGCAGGAAGAATAGACATAGACCAATACAATTTAGTTTCTCTATATATCTGCTCCTCTCAGGTTCACATAGGGTGGTGAAATAATTCTTTGACATGGTTAAAGGTAATTTATGTTTCCTGTCGCCGATTACTTTTTTGGGGGGTCGACAGTTTATAAAAACTTCTGGTTTTTTTTTAGCTTGTTTACTGTACACTTTGTCACATAGCAGTTTTTAGACATTGTTTGTTTTTTTGTTAAAGCGGTCATATGGCACGAATATGTGTTTTTCTGTGTCTTTGGTGTGTTATAAGTTGCCCATGCATGCAGTAGACACGTAAAATTGCAAAAATTAAAGCGTTGGAACAAAAGATGCATTCTATCAGATTATGACGCGTTACACTCTCTATAACACAGTGAAAAAGTCAAATTTGCCTACTGTACACATTTTTAAAAGACTTTTATGAGAACCCAGTCTGTAAATTCTAACCTCTTCCAGAGCTTTCACTTTCTCATCGAGCCACGGAGCCTTTGGATCAATGCAGCGCATCCTGTTATTTTGACCACGGAATCTGTAAAGAATAAGGCAATTTTTACATTTATTTTAATACATAGATACATTGTCCATAGAACAGAGAGCATTCACAGGTGACTTACATTACTGCTTCAACGCATTTAGACGTTGCCGACACAATTATGCACCCTGTGATTACCCTCGGCACATGCTTGATTTGGTTCCTGAGTATTTCAGGCGTACAGCATATTTGATTTTTGGGGTCATGCGAAATCACTGCAAAACATAAGAAATACATGTGTTAATGAAAGGTTTTGCCATTTGTTGTTGATTTCTCAGGAGCTACATTTTTTATTTACATTACAGAAAAAATTCCCCTTCAAGTGTGCATATGACATCCTGCGGTTCTTAAATATTCTAAGCAATGCAAACTGCAGTAATACAGTATGCAAGGCCATATCTAAATTAAAATTCTTAGGACTGTTTCTTGTTCAGATGCCCTTTGCTTTTCTAAAGGTTTACAGAAATTGGGTCCCTGGATCTGTAGGCCCCTAGAATCATTCCTAGCTACCTTCTAGCAATATGCAACGCACGGCAGAAAACACTCACCTCCTGATGTAAAAGCACAGAGTAACATGACCAAACAAAACAAGCACATAACGTGATGAGATCCCAATGACAGACGCATCTTTGCTGTAGGAGACCGTATGCTGTACAATTTCTCAAATCATCTGCTGTTCCCTGGCCGTCGTTGCTTTTATATAGTAATAAGAGGAAGTTTTCGCAATGTCTGTGTTCATCCTTCATGTGAATAAAGCAATCGGAAAAACGTACGCCATGATTATTCATTTTGCAACGTGACATTCACATAATCACTGAGGTTATGCGTATGAGTAATGTTAAAGTGTATTATTTTCACTGAACTGGGTGGCCAAATGCTTGATGTTTGACATAATCAGGATGGGAGAAATTATTTGATTGTGATGTGAAGTGTGTCATTTGATAACTGATCTGTGCATTCTGCTTGTTATAAAATAAAGAGTACATCTGACTATAATAGGAAATGTGATATTTTATTATAACCTATAGATTTATATATATTTATAAGGTTACATTTATATATAATAAAGTATGTTAAGGTGGCATGTTTAATATTAAAATAAACCTACCCTGAAATAGATTTACTGTTAAAGTCATTTCTTTATAGGATTACATTAATTTCTTGGAAAACTTCGACTGACCTTTTGTGACAACATGCCCCAATATACAACTCTTACTGGGGTAAGTTGTCACGGGGCACCATTTAAGTAGTATGAAAAAACTGTACTGTATAAAAAATATCAAACTATTATTTTGTCTGAATGTATACTAGTGTGTGCTCTTGTGACATTGCCAATGTAAAATGACTACCCCCAATCTCTAGTATACACTACCTTATTTGGATATTGAAGTATTTGTAAGGTGGTGACTAGGGCCGGTCAATTGACATAACTTGACACATCCCACTGTCATTGTGGAACAAGGGACAAGGGCAGATAAAGTTAGCTATAGGTGCAATATATTCCAACCAATATGAGTTATTTTTATGCCTAATAGACACTAATAGCTTAGTCATAGTAGAGAGGAAAGCCCCATGGTCACGACAATGTTGCAAAAAGCAGACCGATGAACTATGGCCTCACATTTTTCCTCTGTAGCATTTGGTGACATCACAACATGATATTTAGAAATGTGCGAGGCTGGTTTTTCCTATAGCACAAGAATATTTACTAGTGCTGTATAGTCGTCATGTAAACATAAAGATGATTGAAGAATAACGCCTGGTTAATATTTTTGTCCAAATTAATGACACATAATCATCATTACAAACTGGAAACTTTTAATGAATTATAAACACCAACGTACTCAGAACTGAGAAAGTGGGCAGTGCATAACTACAGTTCTAAATCACATAGGCACATCTGCCCTGTTATTATGAATGAAAAGCAACATACGTAAAGTATGACTATAAATCTTCTAAAGAAAATTATATATATAGATATCTATAGGTGTTTTGATGTCTCTGTACAATGCTTCTTGAAAGACACAAATGTGATGATGATGGTGTGAAGCGTCACTTATCTTGTCACCTCATTTACTGGATTTCACCTCGTACAGGCCAGCGGGAAGTGGGTGTTGTATTGCTATTATTTTCTCCGCGGAATGCATGTTATGTTGTTAGGAAATATGCAAAACCTTTTATGACGATATTCTCACATGGACAAAGCAAGATGACAGAGCAGATCAGAGTGACCGTGGTGTTTATTTGGGTTGCAATGTTTCCTAGTAAACCCTGAACTGAACTTTAGGTGGTGCATGCAAAGATAGCAAGGCGAGACAAGAAACCACAGCTCAGGAAGTCAAAGCATTCAAAATGAAATCATCCAGCGTTGCTGGTATCGGAGTCATTAAGTTAGATGTAATAAATGATCATAGTGGCCAAGGCTTCATATAACCTTACATTTGGCTTTGAAAAATAGAAGCAAATTGCGAGGTGTGTTGTGTGTATCAATGAATTTACTGCCAACTTGAGAACAAGTATATAAAAACAATCATAAAACATGCAGATTAAAAACAGTCAGAGATAATATGCTTGTGTTTTACACCATGATTATGCAGTTCACTTTTTTAAATTGTGAAATTGTAACCGCTTAGTTCTGTGGTTTTAGCATTTCAGGCGGCTGGAGGTGTGTGACCCCCTAGTGGATCCTTGTGGATAGTTAACTTCTGTCATTCTGTGGCGTATTCACAAATCTGTATATGACTCTTTCTTCTGTGATTCACAAAACTAGATATTTTGAGAAAAGTTTTGTGTCTGTACAGTACAATGGAAGTCAATGGGGACCAGTGTTAATGACATTCTTCAAAATATCTTCTTTTGTGTTCTGCAAAAGAAAGAAAGCCATACAGGTTTAAAATGACATTTGGGTGATTAAACAATAAATGTGAAATTTGTGTTTATTTAAAGGTTAACTTCATCATCTTCCCTTCATATTAGAATGTGTCAATATTTTTAAGAAACGGTGTCTCAAACGACCTGATCAAAGGAAATATACCTGCTGTGTTTTTATATTCAAACCTCATCACTTCTACTCTACTGCATGTGTGGCATGGCAACACAGATGAAAAGATTAGCGGTTAGCACATCTACACCACAGATGAGACTGATAAAAGGAAAACGGAAAATATTCCTACATAAAGAAATGTATACATGTAAACGTTTATGACTGCATGTATTATCCTGGGCCCGGTTGCAAGAAACCCCTTAGGGTAAGAAAACCTTTAGTTAATTAGAATTAAGGGTTTCTTGCAACCGGGCCCTGAACATTTTCTTTGGTTGTATGGTCAGGCCTATAAGGAGCATGATAATGTCATTCTTCCGCGTTTCTTTATCTTTCGAATGACTAGAGAATATTTGTTTTAGTTGTGGAGTGTCTAGTCACTGCGTCACCCAGTGATGTTTTTTGTTTATTTGTTTTTTTGTCAGGTTGGTGCATGTCGCCACCTGCTGGAGGCTTATTGTCAGCACGACTGGCAAAAACAATAGAAAAACACATTTTCTCCCTGTTTCATTCTTAGGATAATCATGAAACCCACATCAGAGGAAATCACATTAATATCATATTAGTAAAATTCATATAAAATGAACTGCATGAACTACATTTAAAAATGATTTGACAGCCACAGGGACACTAGACAGCATATCTAAATACTGTAAGCATAATGAAATTTAATTCATAATAAATGTTAGCTTGAAAAACATTTGGAGCATTTTTGGCACTTTTGACAAGGTTGTTTGGACCAACTCTGCTGAAAATGAAATATTTGGACTCTTAAAAAGCCTAGTTAGCTAGATTACAAGTTAACACCTGCTCACTGCATGTGTAACAATTTACCCTCAATTGACTAAATATTTACCTGACTGTGTGACATGATGGCAACACATCTGAAAAGATTCAGTTGTGATGAGACCGATAACCAAAACGAATCCTTTTAGAGACGTAAGTCACAGAGGAGGGACTCATTCCTGGATCAATAAAAGTTTAAATAAATTAAGTGATCAATAAAAAATACCAAGTCACAGACAGACATCAGTGGATGCATACTGTAAAAGTATAGATGAATTGTTTGGTCGAAATTATTACTGAGGACAATTCACTGTTCCCTGGATACTGGTAGGGACACATCACCAGCATCCCTACCCAAATCGACGCCCTTGCACTCTTCTATGTCATTCGGTGGAAACCTTTACTGACAAATGGAAACATTTGTTTTTATTGACCATAGGCGGACTTGTTGTTTAAGTGGGTTATTAATAAAGTTTTTCTGAGTCATATTGTTCCGCACACATTTACCACTATAGTGACTAAAGCATTAATTATTAAATTAATATGGCTTATCTGATAAATGGTAGATCTAGATTGAATCTTTTATTGAATTATTGATTGAATTAAAGTGCTTTAACAACTCCTGTAATAACAGAAAATATGGTTATCATGAAACGTTAAAATGGTACATCTTTTGGGTTGCACCCAGAGTACAAAATTCCAGTTTAACTGCTTACACACCACCAACCTAAAAAGAATACGTTTTGCCATTAGTCACTAGACAAAATGACACAGTTTAGGGATTCAAGGTTTGGCTGGTTATCGATTGCTTCCTGTTGGCTGTACATTTGGTAGTACCACATATGGCTAGGGTTACTTTACAGGTATGTCCGTGTATATCTATCTAAAACTCTTAAAAAACTCTTAACCCCCGGAAATAATGTAATATGGTGTGGTCGTATTGTTTCTTGCTGCCCATTAGTTTAGCCATCTATAAAATGATCTGTTAAATGTATTTATTGTTTGTGTGTTCTATGTCATTGTATGTGAATACATTTTTCTATAAATCGGAGTTAGATTAACAGCAAAGTAAGGTTTAATAGGGCACTTACATTCTTTCCCAAATGTATTTTTACATAGCGCTCACTAAAGGTCATAGGATGTGCAGTACACCACAATGATTTCCCCCAGTCTGTGCACATGCTCATGTGAAAAAATGCTAAGCTATATCACCTGCTTCAGGCTCTGCAAGCTTGAAAAGTCTAGCTTGTAAAGTCCAAAATGTATATCTGAAATAAAGCTGATGTTGATGATGTTAAAGGGATAGTACACCCAAAAATAAAAGTTCTGTCTTCATTTACTCATCCTCAAGTTGTGCCACTCGGCGGCCATGTTTGCAACGCCTCTGGGCAGCTATTTATGTCATAGCAAGTCAACAGTCCTATCTCTCTGAATGGGGAAAGGCAGATATTTCTAAAATCGCAGGCAAAAAACCCCCAATTAAATAGCATATTAAACCTGATATGGACTGTACCATAACTTTTGTTTGCTAAGCATAAATTTGCGTTAAAAATCACCTTTTACGAAGTTGCTTCAGCTACTGTGCATTCGCGTAATGGCAGTGGTGCATCTTGTTAATATATATCTTTTGCTGAACACAAAGAAAGATATTTGGACAAGTTCTTGGACATAATTCACTACCATAGTAGAAAAAAATAATTGTACATTTTTTGTTCTGTTGAACACAAAATGAGATATTTTGAAGAATGTAGGAAAGCAAACAGTTCTGGGGCACCTTCGACTACCATTTTAAATGGTCCTATACTATGGTAGTCAATAGAGCCCCAGAACTGAACATTGCTAACATTCTTCCAAATATTATTCCACACAAAGCAATTTATACAGGTTTGGAACAGCTTCAAGGTGAGTAAATGATGACAGAATATTCATTTTTGGGTGAAATGTTCCTTTAATGTATAATGAAAAAGGCCTTGCCGTTCAATCACTATTATTTGCTATTCTTTGAAACAATAAATCAAATTGATCTAAAAGGAAAAGGTCAATGAATATTATTTTATTCAAGTTATAGTTTTTGTCATCATTTACTCACCCCTATGTTATTTCAAACATGTTTGACTTTCTTTCCTCCACAGAACACAAAAGAAGATATTTTGAAGTATGATGTTAACTGGCACACTTGCATTGGTTTTGTGTCCATACAGTGAATGGGTGCCGGCGCTGTTCGATTACCAACATTCTTCAAAATATCTTCTTTTGTGTTCTGCTGAAGAAAGAAAGTCATACAGGTTTATGACAAGAAGGCGAGTAAATGATGACCGAATTTTTATCACTTTTATGTTTTTAGCAGTAGTCTTATGAATCACAAGTACAGTTTAACTTGTGTTTCTTCTCTATCTTTTAAACACTCATCCCAGTTGCCTGTAGTTTAAATTTGAGCTTACATGCTGTTTTAGCATTAAAATGAATTTGAAGTAAGATTTTTGATCTTTGGCACCTATGAATCTAATTTATGACTGCGTTGGCGCCCCCTAATGATATTTTTAAACATGCGAATGCTTGTCGCCGTCTGCTGGCGGGCTGATATTTAAAACAAACACACTTCTCTATGTTTTTGATAAATTATTTAGTAAATATTCTTTATTGGAACAACTGTAATTGGTAATCAATCATAGAATTAACATCAAATAAAAGTGTCTGTATAAATGCATTACTAAGGTCAATGCATTTTAATCGAAGGGACATAAAATCCAGAACTTGATAAATGCAATGGAATGGGCTGTAATAAATGTTTTAAATGTTGAATAGCATTTCATTTAAATTGTAAAATCTATATTTGTAGCTGTTTTGACAAAAATATTTGAACCCTTTTAACAAATATAGGTGTGAGTGAATGTGATTAAAACAAAGCTTTTATTACTTTGATAAAGCAGGAACTACAGCCAGGTGCTCTTTCAGTTTTCATTACTTATCTGCTTTGGAAACAAACTATAGGCCTACAGACATGGGCAGGTTTGGCTGGTTAGCTGGTTAACAGGCAGCCGCTGCTGACTGCATATCTAGTCTGTATTACTTTTGCTTCACAGGAATTTACAGTAGCGCTTATCTATCTATGCATCAAAAAATCAGTCTTCACCTCCGGAAATAACATGATCTGTGGTTTTGTTGAGCTGTATCAAGCCCTTTATCTTTTCTACATTCTAGGTGACAGATGTTCTGCTGAATATGTGTTTGTTTGTTTGTTTGTTTATTGCTGGTTTGTTCTGTCTCTCTGGTGATGAATGCGTTGTTGAAGTCAGAAGAGCAATAAGAGCAGGTTTCACGGGGCACCTTTAGTCCCTTACAGACGTCAGTGGCTCTTTATGTAGCGCTAACTAAAGGTCATGTGATGTGCAGTACACCACTATGACTTTCCCCAGAAGCCAGCTTTTGTTCATGTGAAAAGATGCTACATTTTTTTATACTTCACATTAATACACCATACACCTGCCTCGCTTTCTGCAGACTTGTAAAGTGTTATAGTGTTAAAAAAGGTGATGCATGGAAACGGAAGAGACATTTTTTGAAAGTGGAGGAATGGTCTCGTGAGTCGTGAGACATACTAAAGAAGGCCTTGCATTGTGATGTTGACCTTAAACCTTTAGTTTTCACTCATTTAAACATATTTTATACCTGATGCCAAAAGACAATTTTCCTCATCATGAATTTCCAAATAACCTATCACCTGGTATGATTATTAGAAAATTTGCCCACTACTTGGAAAGAGGCCGTAGGTTAAATGCGTATTTCCCCCCCGTTAGCTGAATGACCACAAAGGCTTTGTCACCCAGCAGCCCCTTCCACACGCTAACCACACCTTGCTGCAGGAAACCAATGTTCACTCTCAATATTTAAAGTCTCATGAAGAACTCACGAAGAGCGCTTTTATAATGTTTACACGTACACAGCATGTTCAATTGATACAACTTCATTATGAATCGTTTTAAGATATACATTTTTTTGAAAAGAATTATCTAAAAATGTAAATATTTATTTTGGGCGGAAATAAAAGTTGATTCATAAAAAAGACCTGTAATTTTACATCTCATTTAGAGTTTCAGAAGACATCTCAGCAATATTTCATACCGTGTTTGAAGTAGTAAATTCTTAAATCAAAGGTCTATATAACTAAACGTTTCTCATCATATTTCCAAGGCAAATTTGTAGGGCTATGCTATTCAGCTCTCTGATCTTAATGTATGTAAAGAACTCTCTTACTGTACGTATTGTCTATATGTGTCCCAAGACGTTTTAGAAGGAATGTTTAAAAAAATGATAGATAAATAGTGTTTTTGTACCGTAGTTGGTAGAGTATTGTGTTTGGATCAGGGGTATTCAAATTCACTTGCTTTGGATACAACGATCTGCCAAATCCATAAATGTAATTGTAGACAGCATATATAAGTGTCATACACAATAAAAACTGTCACTCCCTAAACAATTAAAATCTTCTTTCGGGCAAGTATATGAAATTTTACTTTTTTTTAACCATTTAATAGGTTATAAATGAGTCTGGCAATAAGTTTTGTACTTTAAATTTGAGTATCTGTTTCTATTTGGCATTTATTAGCAGAACTAGTAAGGGTTAAACTCAACACAAAACAAGCATTGTGATCGGCGAAGCTCATTCTTCATTCAGTTTCTACGAGGTGGTACATCTTGGTACTTTCCATCTATATTTAGACTGACCATCCTCAAGGTCAAGAGTAGACCATTAATCCAAGTTATATGTGTAATTGATCATGGAAAACAGTTAGATGGTCGAGCAAGGGTAGACGTGGGGGTCTATTTCCATACTGACAGGTGACATTGATGTCTGTGGGAGGAAGCTCTGATGTTTATTTTCCTCCTTGCGAGTGTTTATAAAAGTGCAAGTTGTGGTGAGCTATGAGGTATTTACACTTCAAGCTCGCATGAGAGAAGGTCTCTGTTGAGATGGGGTCTGTGTCGATATCTCTTCTGCTGTGCCTGGCAACAGTGCTGCTTACTGATGTCACCTGCCAAAGTAAGAAGCTTTGATGTATATATTTTTGAGTGATTTTCATTGTTTCACTTATTACTTTTTACCTTGATTCAAATATATTATAATATTTGAGACTGAATTCTTAATGACTGTTAACAGAAATGAGCACTATGTTAACACCTTATTTTGGTGTTTGTAGGGAAAGGCCGTTCCGTCTGTCTCTGTCTCAAAACTACAAACACCGTTGTACCCAAGGAAAACATTGTACATTACAGAAGACAAACAGCAGGCCTCTGCCATATTAATGCCATTGTGTAAGTTATTATATTTCATATGTTTTTTTATTTGTTGTAATTTGTATCATATTAACTGATGACATTTAGATACCAAAGCGGTTTTCAAATCAATAAGGTGCTTTACTGGTACCTTTCAGGAATTTAGGAGCCATTTAAACAACTCAATAAATGATAAAATCTTGAATTATAGTCTGTACTGTACTGTATATGTTGTTATTGTATTTAATTGTTTGCTAATTTATTACTTGTATGTTTTTACAGATTTACGACAGTTAAACACAGAAGGATTTGTGCCGATCCACAGAAGCCTTGGGTGATAGAAGCCATGCAATATGTGGACAAAATGAAGAGAGCGATTAAATCGACAGCACGTCCTGTAAACTCCACGCCAACATATAAAACAACACCAACGCTGAACACAACATCACACTTAAATACAACATCACACTTGAATACAACACAGCTGCTCAAAGAGACTGCTCACCTGAAATCTGAAAAAATATGTTAACATTTTATATTACCAGTTTGTGCTGGTGTTTGATGTATTAAACCCTTGACTTCTTCAGTGTATATTCTTCTTTCTGTTCTCTGCTGTAATTATTTAAATGTTTGTGGTGCTGTGTGATAAGATTTCAACTTTTTTTCAATAAATTGATGCCCATAACTGACTTTATGAAAACAATAAAATGAGTAGCTTTCATTCAGTAACGACTTCGACCTTGTTTGTGTTTGTGTCCTGTACGACTATCTTTGTGAGAGTCAGTTTGAGTTTTATATCAGCGAATGAGGACTGAGTGAGTAAAATGTGGGCAGTCTGGCCCTCACTTTCTAAGGGCTGATTAAGGGTTAAACCTTGGTTTTAAGGTTACAATTAGGTTAAGGTTAGGTTAAGGGTAAAGATTAGGATGAGGCGTTTAGTTTTGATGGTTAAGTCAATCATTTTTCTCACAAAGATAGCTGTGCAAACACATCCCTGCTGAAAAAACAATAGCTCCTTGCCCCATATGTAATAATTGTAATGGTTACAACGGGAATTATGTTGGTTTTAATGGAAACTATAATGGTGTCTAATGGTGATTTGGTGGGGTCCCTGCTGAAAAAAGAAAGAACCCTGCTGAAAAAATCAACCCTGCTGAAAAAAACAATAGAACCCCAACAGAAACCATTACAGAAATTCTAATGGTTTACAATAAAATACCATTATGAACCATTAGCTTTTTCCATTGAAACCATTACAAAATGCCTTTTTGTAGTGTGTTTTGGGCATTATTCCAGTAGGATTTAACATCCCACCAATAGAATTCATCACATACCAGTAGAACCATTACAGTTTCCATTTAAACCAGTACAAATCCCTTTAAAACCAATAAAACCATTATAACTTCTTTAATGGTTTCTATATATTCCCTGCTGAAAAAATCAAACCATTAAAGAAGTTATAATGGTTTTATTGGTTTTAAAGGGATTTGTACTGGTTTAAATGGAAACTGTAATGGTTCTACTGGTATGTGATGAATTCTACTGGTGGGATGTTAAATCCTACTGGAATAATGCCCAAAACACACTACAAAAAGGCATTTTGTAATGGTTTCAATGGAAAAAGCGAATGGTTCATAATGGTATTTTATTGTAAACCATTAGAATTTTTGTAATGGTTTCTGTTGGGGTTCTATTGTTTTTTTCAGCAGGGAAGGTGTTCTAGGTGCTCACTATTAAAAACTATTTGTGTATACCAACAATCCTTTCTTGATAAAGTTGTTCCTATAAAGCCTAATTCACATGGCACGAATAAATGTCAACAATTATCAACATTGTAGTTTAAAACGGTTTGTTACCGTTTGTTGAATCTGTGTGAATTAGACCTTCAAATAATGATGTTTTTTTAAGTGCAACAAGTTTTCATACAGTTGGAGCGTGGGTTTATACACTGTCTATGTGTCACTGGGTAATTTTGCTGTACAGAACATAGTAATATACTCATATATATACTGTTAGCCCATGTGTGAAACAACTGCGGTTTTAGTCATATTTAACCCCTCATTCTTCTGTGGGACCTCCCCTTTCACTGTTACTCAAACAGTAGCAATCTGATCCCACTTGAAAAATACATTCAAAATAAAAGCACTGTAGATACATTTTTCAATAATCACATCCTATCAGGTATGTACAGTATGTACAGTATATGTGCATAAAGAGACGGATACATTTGAATGCTACTCCTCTGCGAGGGCCCGTCCTCTCGCATGATTCACGATCCTCCCCACAATCAGGTTTCACAAGAGTGGGGTATAGTTCGCACGTTGGGTTTGGTGAGAAAATGCGGGGGCCCTCACAGTCTTACTAAATAGGTTGGTGTGCAATGTGTTATAGTATGTGAGTGTTTCCATAAAATGTAACGCTCATTGTATCTTAACTGCAGTTTATGACAAGTAGAACAACATAGTGGTATATTTTACTTCATTTCAGGATTGTAACTAGATTGCAATTGGTTCATTAATGGCTTTGTACAGTATAAAAGCATCATCTAAATAAATAATGTAAATTATTGTAAAGCATTATGTTAGTCTTATTCCAATCCTCTGGTAATCTTTCAATTGGTGAGACTTATCTCTCTGTTCTACAACAATATAAGAGCAAAAGTCAATGAGGTTGATGAAAGCTAGGTCAGGTTTTTGTGGTCTGGGATGATGGTCACAAATCATACTAGAAAAATAATCTGACATCATTCAAAATGATCGAACGTCAACTTCAGATATTTTATGTGTATAGCATTATGTTTAGCATGGACATATGAAGTGCTTGACTTAAAGGTCCTGTGTGTAATTTTTGGAGGATCTATTGACCGAAATGCAATATAATATAACTATGTCTTCAGAGGTGTATAAAGACCTTACATAATGAAGCGTTATGTTTTTATTACCTTAGAATGAGCTATTTTCATACGTCACGGGTCTCCTCGCATGGAATTCTCCTCGAATGTTATTTCTACAGTAGCCCTAAATGGACAAACTGCGTTTCGTAAATACATTATCTCATTTGGGAAAGAAGCAAAACGTGACAACATCTTAGTTCTGTGTCAGCCACCAGTGCTTCGAAAGCGAGGGGGAAGTGAGCTTTTGATAGCATTGCTAGATGCCGCTAAAAATTGCACAATGGTCCTTTAATGGGGCAGTCATGGCCTAATGGTTAGAGAGTCGGACTCGTGCCGGTTCGATTCTCAGGGCCGGCGGGTAACGTCTGAGGTGCCCTTGAGCAAGGCACCTTACCCCTACTTGCTCCCCGGGCGCTGCAGTGATAGCTGCCCACTGCTCCGCGTGTACGTGTGTTCACCACTTGCTGTGCGTGTGTTCACTACTCTCTGGATGGGTTAAAAGCAGAGGTCACATTTCGGGTATGGGTCACCATATCTGACAAACTTTCACTTCACTTTCACTTAATGTATAAATCTTGCAGCATTGCACCTGTTTAGTAAACTGTCCCTCACTGTAAACACGGATAAGTTGGAAATACTCAAACATTTTGAGTTTTAGAGGTTCTTGGTTTAAGTAAGCAGAACTTTCAGATTTTGATTACTTTTGCTTTGATTTTACTTCTTACCAAATCTTAGCAAGTGCGACTTAAATATTTAATTTATCCTTTTTTTTAAATTAAGTAGACAGAACTTAAACAAATAAGTACACCAAAACTGCATTTTTAAGTTAACTAAACTAAATTCTTTCAGTTTCTTTATTTGACATATTTCTTAGTTTTAATATGCATAAATCACACACCTTGACTTATGCAACCCAGAATGAGCAAGAAGAGACTGATCTCAGAACTGGCATTAGCACAGTTACTGCTCACTGGTATAACACATGTTACAGGTCAAATGAAGCTTTGCAGAGCCTTATAAGCACATGCACCACTCTTCTAAACAATGGTAACCACAGAAAATATGTCAAACTCTTCTAAATATCTAAGAGAAGTGAACATTAAACACTAACACTAAAAACATAAAATAATTAAAAAACAATTATTTACTCTCCTAATGCAGTCTGACGCAAAGCATGCTGGGAATTGGAAATCGTTCTTGACCAATTGTGTTGAATTAACGTGTTTAAATTAAGTAAATTGAACAAGGAGCAAATCAATTTTTTGAGTTTTAGTCAAATCTTCAAGTTAATCAAAAATCATAATTATACGTACTCAAAAGTAAAAAGGTGTTTCAGGAACTCAAAATATCTAAGTAGAAGTTTTTTATAAAAATAAGTTTACAATACTTAATCTGTTTGATTAATTTGAACATTTGGGTTTACAGTGCTGCTGAAATAGAAAACAATATTCTAACTGTGTCCATTACAAATACCATTATGAACCATCAGCAGTTTACTCTTAAAACCATTACAACATTATGTAGTGCATCTTGGGCTTTATTTCAGTAGGATTTAATGGTGTTGGTTCTCATCCACCAAAGACCATTACTGATCTCATTAAAACCAATACGATTCCCATTATAACCATTAAATCTAAATTTATGTGATGGATTCTATTGTTTTCTTCAGCAGGATTGTAAGGTGTATTTTTCTGAAGCCATATGATAGTTTCATTATTGACTGAAACATTTATTGCATTCATTCAACAGGAAGGATAACATTTCTCTCTTACACACATAGTAACCAGTTCCTCCTTGCGATGTACAGTATAGAAGATCTATTGCCTTGCGGCCTCTGTGAAGATTGTTTCATGATTGTATTGTGCAGTCTTCTCTTGCGGTATGAGAAAGAACACAGTTGTTCTATAATTGGACTCTTTTTCTTGCAGTGCAACTCCATTCATTTACATGCACCCACACTGCAGTGGGCTTCGTGGGTGGAGGACCACAGGCCCAGAGATGAGCACTTACAGCTTTTTCCGCTCATCGGAAGAAGGCTCGCCAGTCGCCACTCTCTAAGACACACACACACTAATGCACGCACTTTCTCCATTCCTGTGTTCAGGGTTGAGGGCTGTGTGTGTACACGTAAGAGCAGAGGAAATGAAAGTGTGAAATATTAAGGGTGTGAAAGGAGTAGTTTTCAGTCAGCGTCTGTACGCTCTGTTCACGCTTATGTACGATGAAGCCGATTGTCTGTCTGCCTTTCTGCGTGGTGTTACTCCTGATTTGTTTTAGTGAAGGTGAGTCTAACTTGTTAGTTGTTGATATTGTCTTGTGTTAAAGAAATATTACAGGTAATATGTATTATGAGATCAGGAGTCAAAGTTGACATCAATTAAAGAAAAAGTGAAAGTTGTTTTCAATACCTGAAATTAGTTACATTATGCCTTTTTAAAAATAAAAATCACCATCATTTTTTTTCCATACAGTAACAAGTCAACGTTCTACAAAATGCTGTTTGAAGACAAGCAACCACAAAGTACCTATACACAGAGTGAAGGATTATAGGATCCAGACAGCAGGAACTTGCCCAATCGATGCCTTTGTGTAAGTTAATACATATTCAGATGTAATTGTAAATGTATTGCTCAGATCCTGTAGTTCTGTATCTTACAGTGGTTAAAAATAACAGCATTAATCATAAAAAATGAAATATTTCCCCCCAAATATATTTATTAGCTTTTTTTCACCTTCCTTTTAATTTTGTTTTGTCTTTAGCTTGTTGACAATCAAGGGCAGAGAAATATGTTGCAATCCAAAGTCAGACTGGGTCGAAGAAGTTCAGACGATTGTGGATCAAAGAAAATCGCAGGCAAAACCAACCCCTGATCCAGCAGCCCTGCGGAACCAAAATGCTAGAACTGGAAAAAAGAAGAAAAATGGAGGTAAAGGATGTAGACAAAAGAAGCAAAAAGGACCAAAATAAAATAAGCCCTTGAAAGAAATGTTTGGTTTGTGCAGACGTACAATTATAACATATGAGATTTTTTATTGGTTTATGCTGAATGTTGCTCTCTCTCTCTCTCTCTCTCTCTCTCTCTCTCTCTCTCTGAAATTAATATATTTTGTTTTTAAAATTGTCCTTGTTTATAAAGAATTTAGTGTTTTGTGTGATTTGTTTTAAGTATTGTACATGAATCAAGTTACTATGTTTAATTTGTGCAGATTTTATTTTGAAATGATATTTCACAACAAATTAATGAAGGAAGAAAGAAGCAAGCACTTTATGTGATTTTTAGTTATAAGCTTTTGTATGTACGTTGAAAAAAAAAAATAAAGGAAGCAAACCAGCACTTTAACCTCTCTGTACTTGATAACGGCACGACTGGTAAAAAAAGAATAAAGAAGTTTCACCACAAAGCCACACAGTTTCAGGTCTGTTTTAAAAACACCTGCACAATACTTTTAAGGCTCATAAAATACATAAAACAACTTCTATCTGAATCTTAATCTGCATTTTGTATTTGCGTATGCAGAACAGTTTGGACTGTTTGTTCAATTGTAAATGATGCTAGCTTTAATAAAATTGTAACTTTGACCACTAGGAGGTGCTGTATGACAGGAAATACACTAACATCCCCTTTTAAACGAGTGTCTTGCAAAATCGTCTCTGTTAACAGAAAGTGAAATAATGATTTTCTGTTGGGTGACACTTTAAACCAACACACTCATAATATACTTATTTTCTATGTATCTAATATATTTATATTTGCTTTTCCTGTGGGAAGTATAACTTTTAGAAACGAAATGTGAAGATATTTTTAGGATTAGAGAGAACCAAAATTCGGAAAAACTGGAAAAGATTAATATTGGGAGTTTATAAAATCAAGCAACCAATCAAATCAGGGGTTATAAAGCACAGAATCGCAAAACATTATATCATTTAGATGAAAATCCTCCTACTAGAATTGTTATGCTGTGTTTTATATTTAGTAGCCTATATACACAAGTCATGCTTTCGTGATTTAAAATGAACCTCTTTATGTAACACATCCTCTTGAGTGTGCTTTCTGAGAAGTCGTCTGCTGGACAGGAAGTTAAAGAGTCTTATGGTTTCTGTTTGGTTTGTGGTGAGTTTCTCAATGACTATCTCTCACTGTCTGTGTACTTTAGCCATGTGAAGTTGTGGTTTTTTTATGGAACTAGTGTGTGGAGCATTCGCTGGTGTTTGTGTGTGTGTGTGGAATGAAGGCTGGAGGAAATTAGACACCTGCTGCTTCACTGTGTTCTCATCAGATTGTGTATAATGCGCTAGAAAACACACCTGCTCCCTGTCAGAGGGGAATATGGCCGCCACACTCAGCAATGAAGATAGCGGATTGGTTTTGAGCCTTTACCTTTGGAAAATAAAAAGACGCAAGACTCTTTTCCATCCATCCGTCCATCCATCCATCCATCTATTCCCCAGTATAGTCCCCTGTAGTTTTCCTAAAGAGTTACAAAACCATTTAACCACCAGACACTTGAACGCCATCCGGACACAGGCTGACCTTATCCTGTCTGACATCCCAGACACCAGAGAGACAGTGTTATCATTGCGGTTTATGAATATCGACTATTTACCGTAGATCAATACAGAGACCTTTCACACAGGCCGGGGATATATTCCAGTGCATATGAGGGATCTCCATCATTTTCTTCTGGGCCACTCAGGCGGAACGTGTAGAATTAAAACGTGGCTATGCAACTGTACCTTGGCAGTGCCCACAACCTCCTAACATCAACCCTCAGCAAAACAACCCCAACACCTGTCTTCTATCCAAAACACCTATCTTCTGCCTCAAAGACCACATTAGTTGATGTTTCTGTGTAATTACTTCACAATCTACTCTGAAATATAACGTTAGATTCTCTGCTGACATTGATTATGTCCTGGTATCTTTCTTAAACTCTTTTCCCGGGGCCAGCTTTAAGAGGCTGCGTGGAGAAGATAGAGGGCTAGAGTTTGCTTAGGGGATTTTCTGTGTTTTAAATAAAGAGGTTAACCGGGGTCATTGTGGTGTCGGAGGCGTAAGGCCCAGCTGTGTGCCTCTGATTAGAAAACAGTCTATATGATGAGGATTTGAGGTTTGACCCTGCTTCTGTCCAGGGACCTGCTGTGTTTAGGAAGCGAGGGTGTTGATAAAGTCGCATGCGGCCATAACATGTCATCCCTGGAGAGGGGGTGGAGAGAGAGAATGACAAATAATGTATGGTAAAGATAAGAGTTAAATGGATAATTCACACAAAGCCAAATTTGTGTCTTTGTTTACTCAACCTTATGCCATTTAAATCCTGATTGATTTTTTCTACTGTAAAAAAACAGGAGATGCTCTCTTATCTTTATACGATAAAAGCAGATGGGGACTAGGCTGTCAAAATGACACCAGGAAAGGAGCATTTGATAGCATTGTGATTGCAAAAAGAGAGAAAATCCTGCATTAAAAACATTGTATGAGCAGCTTAGCCATTCTGCATTTCATCTCATTTACTGTAACTTCACCGAAGAAAGTCAGATTCCAAGTACATGATGACAAATCTTTTTCTTTTTGTGTGAACTCCTCATGGATGAGACACAAAAATATTAAAAAGTCCCCAGTAAGGACAACGTAGCTAACTCTATTGCTGTAGCCATAAAAAACTGGTGTCCACAACCCAGGCGTACACGTTCTTAAAAATATCCCCCGTTCTCTTGTGTATTTGAATCGCTGCAGTCCAGAACCCTGAAGTTGCATAACTCCAGAGGAAAACCCTGTATGCTGACCTACATACAGAGATGCTAAGAATCCACTAAAGCCACTGTAATGCCGCCCGTTCTGCAGCTGAACGCTGGCAAGATGTCTTATCGCTAAATATTGATTAAATTAGTTAGAGCAGCTGTTTGATAATGAGATCTCAAATAATTACAAAGACTAATCCGTGCCGGAGCATTACGGATTGATTTGTTTGGAGCCATTTCTGTCTTGAAATGGAAAGAAGCAGGTTTTCGGTCTGTGCTTCGCGTGGAAGCAGAAACACAGCAAACCAGAGAGACGACAACATCACAGAGCCAGTGTTGAAAAAACGGTCTCTCTTGATTATTATATAACCACGCCAGAGGATGGGAGTCTTTTCTCTCGTCTGTGATCTGAAAGAGGCATCCAGTGCCCTCTGAAGAAGAAGACATAGTCAGAGATGTTACAAAATAAACAACCCTGAGAGTTTTCTATCCTTCCAGGATTGTGTTTGTGTCTAAAGTTTGTGAACTGGAAGGAAAGGGTATAATATACTGGATATAAGGATAGTTCATCCAAAAATAAAAACAATTTCGTCATTTATTTATCTTCGGTGGAACACAAAAAAAGAACATTCTTGAAACAGTTTGAACATTCTTTAAAATATCTTCTTTTGCGTCCTGCAGAAGAAAGAAAGTCATACAGGTTGACATGAGGATGAGTAAATAATGAAAATTTTCATTTTTGGGTGCACTATCCCTTTAAGTGTTGAATTGTTTTTTATTATTATTTACAATGTTATGAGAATATAAATATTCTCATAAAATATATAGAACAAGGGGCATGTGTCATGTAGGGACCAGAATATCACAGAGACCTCCGGGTGGACTTCATCTGCAATCACCTAGCAACGCCTTAGCAACCACATAGCAACAAGCTCAAAACTACTTGGACTACCTTAGCAACCACAAAAGATTCCCTAGCAACCCCACAACAACGATCTAAAAACCATTCAGCACCTTGAAAATCACATTGCCATGTCCTGGCAACCGCCCACATAACTCTGTCATTGATTTTTGCACATGTACCATTCACAATATCTACACGAACAGAGATCTAGTTTTGTAACACAACACATAACAAAAGTCATACTCCATAATAGTTCAAAATGGTGTGTGTTCATTTAAAACTGTACTTTACATTTGAAAGTTATTCATTAGTTGAAAATATATACTTCATGAACTTATTCTTTGAACTTGGTCTTAGACTGAACTTGCAGACTGCAAAGACACTGTTGTGTGGTGCTTACAGAACAGAGCCATCTGGGACAGGTTAAGCGTGGGCCATGCCACTCCGCAGAGATCCGCTTCTGCAGGGCCCCATATACTGACCCTGGGGCTCCGTCTCGTGAAAGAGAGCATTGCCCTGTCTGCCATGAAGCGGGGACCAGGTCTGAGGTCCCTCCCGCCCCTCAGAGCAACAGGCATTGTGCACTTGCCTCTTCCCACACTCCTGTTCACCTCTGGTGGGTGGAGCTTAGACCCCCGTCAATCAGCCAGCATGCGGTCCCTGATACACCGCGAGCCGGCACAAAAGAGCTTTTTTGTTTTTGTGTAGTTTTACAAAAGTGTCTGGTTGACGGGGGTTCTTGTCTGCACGTTGCAGGTTACTAAAAAGTTGCTAAGGTTTTGTTTATGCGGTAAAGTTGTACCGAACATGCACAAAGCTACTTTAAGTGAAAGAACTAGTGGGTTAAACCTCTAAAGCGTGTTGTCTACCAGTTTTGAGTCTGTCGCAAGAGAAAAAGTGTGGTAATCACACTAAAAGGCCAAAGATAAAGAATTGAGGGGATGCAGGCAATATAAAGCCACTTGCTTGACTAGCGATCTGTGGCTCTGTTTATTTGTTTACTTGACACTACCTTAGGCATTATTGATGTTATATAGCTTTCTAAATGAGCAGCCTCTGTCAGACGGTGACTAAGTGAACAAAATACAGGAAGTCTAAGGATAAAGGATTGTAAACAACTCTGTCTTAATATATTTTAGGGGCTATTCGACAGGATCATTCTTTAAAGCTAAGCACGTATCCCTCCTGAAAGGGCAGAACTTAAATTTACGTAACTTAGTTTTTTATTTCAGCCACAGCAAGGCAAGGTAAGTTCATTTATACGGTACATTTCATAAACAAAGGTTATTTAAAGTGCTTTAGATAGAAATGATTCATAAAGAAAGAAGGATTAATAATGAATAACTGGTGAAAAAGTAAACAAATGAAAACTTAATTCCTTAATTTAACGAATAAAGTGTTTTAGAAAATAAATGTAAGACAGGTAAAACGTATGGTTTAAAGGTGCTGTGTGTAATTTTTTGGAGGATTGACAGAAATGCAATATACAGTATAACTATGTCTTCACAAAGACCTTACATAATGAAGCGTTGTGTTTTTATTATAAGGCTAAAGTACACTACAAGACTTTTACTCAGATTTTGCCCATATTTTCAGTCTGGACTTGTTGTAATTCGCACCCTCACCGCTAGATGCCGCTAAAATCTCCACATTACTCCTTTAATACCTAGGATTTATTTAGATCTCTTCTTCAAAAGTTTCAAATCAAATCTTTTCTTCATAAGGATGCTGTTCACACCACTAAGATTATTAGTGTTTACTAAAACTATAAATATTGAAATCAAACAAAAATGGCCTAACTATTATTTGAAAAACGTAAACTAAGCAAAAATGAGAAACGTTGCCTCAGCAATAAACTAAACTAAAACAAAAACAAAAATAAACTAAAATAATTAAACTTATACAGCAACATAAAACATAAAGAAATAAATAAATCAAGACACATTTCAAAAATGACTAAAAATTAAACTATATAAAACGGAAAATATAACTAAACTAAACTAAACTAAACTAAACTAAACTAAACCAAACCACTAAATAAACGTTTGTTATACTTTTTACATTTTTGTTTTTACTTTAAAACACGCTATTCCAGCTTAACAATAATCACTTTTTTCTACTTCTAATTATGTTGTTCACTACAGTAATCTCAATGATATTAAAAACTTCGCTCAATCCAGCTCTTAGTCCAAGCAGCATGGGGTAACAACAGGGGGTTCTGAGCTTTTTGGAAGACCTTACTCGACACAATTCAGCCACTGTGGCCCATTCAGCGGCATTTCTCTCTTATTAAATGCTCTTCCCATATGCAGCAGCAGCAGGGTACTGGAGATCCATAGAGGCCCCTGCTCAAAGTTCAAGAGCTCCACCGCTCAAAACCCCCCCCATCCCCTTCCACCATGGTTACACATCCGTGATAGACAAATATAAAAGCATGTGGCCCTCTCAGCAGCAGTCGACATGATCATTGGTGCTCTGTCTGGCCTCTGAAGCTTGCCAGCCACCCTCATTAGTCTCAAGCTATCTGCACTAACCAACGGGAGGTCTTAGGTTGAAGGTTGGTATGTATTTGTCAGGCCTGTTACACCTGTCAAAGTCCGGCCCGGTTCATTAATAAAAGCAGGCATGGAGTTCCTGGCTTCACTCCTGCTTCTGGATTCCCAGAGTGATGGATACAGATTCTCTCTCGTCTGTGCTGAATAATGAAACGGGTTCATGTTGGGCATGTGGTGCAGTTTGAGACATTGCGATAGACACATCGTGACCACATCTTCCCCAAACAGGATGGTTCAGTTGACAGGACCACTGATGCATGCAGGTGAATGGGGTTAAAGGAGGTCATTTTAAAAATTCGACAGGCACTTTGTTATTTAACACTGGCAAGCTCTGAATTTTAAGGGAATGGGACGCTTGCTATCTTCTGTGAAACACAAACAAATCCATAGTTTCTGACTAAAAGCGACAGTACGGTTTTACAAGTATAGTAAATAATTTAAGGATGTACAAGCGTACAAGTCACATGCACTACGTTAACAAGATTTTTTTTGCATTATTTTTCTGGATTTAAAACTCCAGCTAATCCCAATTCACAGCGATTATGGGAAAACGGCATTACATTCCTAAAATCTGTTTTGTGTTACATGCAAGAGAGGAAGTCATTCAAATTTGCAACGACATATGGATGGGTGATGACAGTATTTGCATATTTTTTGGTTGCACTTTGCCTTTGATTCATGCAAACGCAATGGGTGGAGGGAGCTTTCAGTTTGTTGCATTAAAATGTATGTCCTTATACATTATTAACACTTACTTATGTTGCTTGCTGCATTCATCGAGCGGGCACATATTCCCTACAGATGTCCTGTCACCAAAGCTGTGATAGAGAATAACAGAGAAAAAAATGCAGACATAGGTAGAGGCAAAATGTAGTAAACCTCACTGCATTTATATTTCAGATCTGGTGTGTACAGGCTTGTCTAAGCCATCATAAACACCCCCCACACTCCTTCGCACACCCCGGGCAGTGTGCCTGATTGTCTGTCAGCCATTGTTGGAGGGGGCTTACACAGTAGAGACATCTCATTTACACTCCCTTCCACCACATCCAGACCTGTGAAATGTGAAGTCATTTTTATGGTAGGTGACAGGGTATATGCGAGGGCGAACAGCTGGCAGAGGGGAAAAATGGTGGCCCTTTTCCAAACGCAGTAAGAGTATTGATTTGACCTTCATCTTTAAATACCAAACATTGGGGTTTTTGTCTAATGGGGCCCGTTGTGTTTGTTCAGTTTGTGTGCGACTTTCTGTCTGGCAGAGTGAGGTGAACGTACCACCATGTGACTTCGACCTAAACCCACCTCTCTGATCTAGTGGCCCGGAAGTAATTGTACCTGACAACGGGTGATGTAATTCAAGGTCTTTACTGGTGCAGAAAAATTGCACTTAACTGATACAAGTAAAGCTAACAGAAACACTCGAGCAACTGGACGTCTACACATGGGTTGAGGAAAACATCAGGCTCGCAAGGCTCCCACCATAACGCAGCTCACTGGAACCAGTGCTAAAAGGCATTTCTAAATGTATAAACAATACACCCAAATAGCTCATGATGTCCTCTGTACAGGTCTTTTGGAATGAACTTTAAACCAATAAACTACACCAGCCCAAATGAAATGTGTCAAATGTTTAAAAGGTTCATGATGAACTTTCAGGATGAACTATCCCTTTACATCAGTCATCTACACACCATTACCATTAAACAAGACTGTGTAACTAGATCTGACTTTTAAAATAGCAATAAAAAAAACTGCATGCATTTGCTGCGTCAAATAGACAAAACAGCACACAAAAACTTCTCTTATTTACATTTGCGCACTGACGCACGGCTGCGCGCACGCACAGTCTTGAGACCAGGCACGCACACACGCACGAACACTCGCGTGACGCCCCCTTCATCAAGTCTGCTGTGTACAGAGCTGCTCACTGTGGGTTTCTGCTTCCAGCAGCCGTCCTGTTTTCTCGCTCCGTTTCTTCTCCAGTTGAGTTCTGCGCTTCGGCTCTCCAGCCCAAGTTTACGCACAGGGATGCGGGCGTGCAGAGTGGCCTGAAGATGGCTCTCGTTAGGATTTATTCATTTTTGATTCCTTTTCACTTATTAGTGTTGGGTCAAGCCTTAAGGAATTATCCAGATAATGAAGGTAAGCTGTAGGACTTTCGCTGTCATTCGTGCGCTTTGGATGCGTGTTCTTACGAAACGCGCGCGGATGGTGTTTGGCTATGAAATTGAGAGGAATTAAGCAACGTAAGACAATATGTATATTTGATATCTCATAAAGCAAACACATGCATTAATGTTGAAATTACTTCTTTCAATGCTTGAATTCATTGCCGAGTTGAAATGAGTGAAAACAGTATAGTTTTCTTAAAAGGAAGAAATGTCGATCAAATCCAGAAAGTTTTGTCACGAACGCCAATTTTGAAAACACGAGCCTGATGTTTGTAATCCGCCAATACCCAAATAGCTAAGGAGAATCTAAGGACACTTAAAAAAATTTATGAAATCATTAATTGCATTAATTTGTCGGGAAACAAAGTGCGCTGTTGGTGCGTTCTTTGATTACGATTGTGGTGTATTTAGCAATATAGGGATTGCTTTGACAGGCATTGCTGCGAGCAATGACAAATGTATATGAGATACAGAATTGCTCAATTAAACAAATAATTAGAAAGATCAAATGGATACCTCGTTTTCAAACTGCTTTGCCACCCCAGTAGCAATAATCTCACAAAAATGTCGTTTGACATGTCATCTGACACATTTTTCAGACATTATAAGACTAAAGATGCAGGATGACAGAATTTGAGCTGACACACGGCCCACATTGACTTATTCTGCAAAGAGCCCTCAAATATCAGACAATAAAGTAACCTCACTGGATTAAAAATGGGTTTACTTCTCATTGTTACGAGATTAGGATTAAGGCCTGCATTGTGCTCTTGTCAAAAGGACTGTTCAATGGTGGATTTAATACACATTTAAGCAGAATAGATGGGATTGTGTGAGAGTATTTAGTCATGATGTCTGGGGGTGACAGAAGCTTTTGAGAAATATACTTTGTTTTGTTAGAGGAAGTTGAATCAATAACATTGTGGACTTAATTGTTAGATGAAAACAATCATTAGGATTCACAGAGCATTGTGAGCTTTGATTTATGTGCAGGTGTGATATATGTTCCCAATTTCCCATAAGATATATGCGCTCCCCATAACCACCAGCTGGTGATATCCCTGAGGTGATATTACTATAGTTTATGTAAATGTTTGAGTTTATATTTAGGTACGAGTGTTCATTAATTTCTTCATCTGGTGTTTTTGTGCCTTGTAAGCATTTTCTATCCTAATGCTGTTATAGTCTCCCATATCGACATGTGTTTGATTTCTGTCCTCTAGCCAAACTAAAACACATCAACTCACATCAGCGCATATTTAATGCTAATGACTACATTGGTTGTCCATTCCGGATCCAAATGATTGACTTCCTCAGCATATTTTTTGCTCTTGGATTACATTACTGAAATGGTTGGATTTCTGTAGCCCTCTGGATATCATAAAGATGTATCAACGTTTATTTAATCACCAAAAGGCATAGATTTCATTCACATAAAATCAAACTTTCACAAAGAGTCTTGGCTGTTTTTGTGTCCTGGGGATACAGACAACGAGTGAGTGTTTGTAACATCTGAGAAAAATGATTATGTTTATGGGTGTTGTGTCTAGCTCAGTTGGTTGTGGGTTCGAATCCCAGGGAATCTGTGCAAATGTAAAGATGTGACCTATTATGAAAACCATGAAATTGTATTATACAGGTATAGGTAGAGCCCCAATGTGTTGAAAACAAGCACTAAATGTTTGAATGTATTCTCTTGCCCCGTTTAATATAAATGCATGTTTCAGCGTCAATCTCTTGCATTCATTTTTTCTGTTTAATAAGCGCCTTCTGCTGCCCTCATGTTTTGCTGGTTAGCATTAAGGTCCCCCTCATTAGCTCCTTCTTTGTGCGCGTTCCTACTGCATTCAGTGACGGTTTCTCATCTGCTTTTGTTTCCCTGCTCGGCGCTCCGGCAGAGAAATTAGCATGAGAAAAACACTTTTTCGGTTTCATTCAGCCGCGCTCAAAGGCTCTGCCTCGCATCTCGTTCCTGCTCTGTTCCTCTCACCGTCCCTTGGCTACTGACATTGAGAGACGTCTGGATTTGCATCTCTCTTGTCTGAGAGTTAATGAAGTCTGTAGATTAGTGTAACCTGTGGTCTTGCTTTTGTTTTCTGAAGGAATTAGTTATTTTTCCCTCTTGTTAGTTGAAGAAGGTTTGAATGTGGATGCTTCAAGTGCTCGACTGGTATCTTTAGTTGTCAAAGATACAATAAAAAATTGTGTCTTGACAACACTGCCATTTTTATATGTTATGCTTTGGAATGTTAAAAAATGTTATTGCAATGTAAAAGGGTAGCTGTTTGCTTAGGTGGTTTAATTGTAAAATCGTTAATTTTTTTGTCTTCAGTAGGGAATATATATATATATTTTCAGCATTTATTCACCGTCATGCCATTCAAAACCTATATGACACTTTCTTCTGTGAAACACAAAAGAAGATATTTTGAGAAGCGTCTCAGTGGCTTGTGTCAGTGGAAGTCAATAGGGGCCAGTGTTGTTTGGTTGCCAACATTCTTCTTCTTTTATGTTCTGCAGAAGAAAGAAAGTCATACAGGTAATTTAACAGATAGTTTGCATAACTGTTTCTTGTTATTATTAATTCTCTCTTCTTTATCTAAATCGACTGATGCCTCAATCATGCGAAGACAATCGATATCTATATCTCACTTCTTCATCAGGGGTCATAGGTCATCATGTTTTATCAGCCGCCCTTTTGTATGAAGGTTTTACGTATTTGCATTAGGGCATTTCACCTCTGTCAGGTTATAAGACGTGATTAAAGCAGATCCCCGGCGTGTACGTGTGCGCGAGGCCCTTTTAGCCGCCGACAGCTTTGATCTGTTATTATTGTGCTTCACCTTCATTAACATGCTCTCCGCTCTCTGTTCTGCGGCCGGCCCGATACTCTGCCTTAATGCTTTTAATGTATGAGATGGTGTGAATTCTGTTGTGCACATCTCATTAACAGGACCGTGCTTATTGCTGGTGGTCTGCTCTCCAGGGGGTTCCAAGCTCGGGCGCTCTGATTCCTGGGAGGTTTTATTGGATCGGACCTATGCATATTGTTAATGGAGCGCTTAATTGCTTAGAGACCTATTCAGAATTTGCTAATAGTTGGTTTCATGCATATAAAGCCAAGCTTTTTACTTTCATTGAAGTTAAAGCATGTTGAAGTATTTGACATTTTGAAATATTAGTGGCGCTAGCTAATGCTTAGGCAAAGAGCTATATTCCAATTGCTCATGCACGTTATATTTTATACATATTTCGCCCCAGTGATGGTCATGGTTTAGCGTGGACCTTCATGCTTCCTTTTATCTAATAATTGTTTTTGCACGATTTGCATCGAATTCATACATAATTGCCAGCTTGTAAAATAGTTACGGAATAACCTGGTGTGGCTTTGTGTTTTCCAGGTGCAAGCACCACTCACGTTTCCTTTGGAATATTAAAGGGATAGTTCACCCCAAAACGAAAATTCTGTCACCTATTCACCCTTTGGTCATTTCAAACTTGTACGACTTTCTTCCACAGAACACAAAAGAAGATATTTAGAAGAAAGTTGGAAACAAACAGCTCCGGCAACCTTTCACTCTCTGTATGGACACAAAACCAATGCAAGTGAATGGATGTCCGTTAACAACATTCTTTAGAAAAATCATCTTTTGTGTTCTGCGGCAGAAAGAAAGCCATGCAGGTTTGTAAATGATGACCGAATTTTACATTTTGGGGTGAACTATCACTTGAAAAATCTAGTTTGCATTCTGCACCAGAAAATGTCCTTCAGTAATGTGAAATCTATCTTGCTTTTGATTGGTTGTTGTTAACAACTGGTTCGAAGGTGATGTCATCCTTTACAAGCACAACCTGGTTTAATTCCCGTCGTCACGACTGCTGTTGTGTTGCTGCTGTCGTGTAACCTGTTGCAGATCCTCTTGGGATGTGAGGCAGATCATTACAATGGCTGCAGGTTTATGACTCACATTAGTGCTGGTCTCCACCGTGCATGCGTGATCTCCTGTGCGGCAGGTGTGGTCTGAGCTGCGTCTTCGCTCTAATGAGGCATCCCAAGAGTGTCTTCTATGCTGCCCCCTGCTAACTAACACACACGGGTCACCATTTCATGCCCTATCTGCCAGTAGCCTGTATACAGCTCTCAACATTTAACAGACCTTGCCGTGGCCCGTCAGTCGTGTCTGACACATTACACACGTTGTTAGGTTTGAAAATGACCCTGGGGTCCACAGCCTCATTCACAAGCTGATGTGGTTACTGGTTAAAGGTGATGCGTGTAGTTGTTTTTCTGTGTTAAAATACTTTCTCCTTTGCCGGCATGGTATGCAGATAGGGTGACCACCCGTCCCGTTTTGTGTTGTACCGCACAGCATTTTCACCCTTGTCCCGCACGTCGCATATTGAGAAAATGTCCTGCATTTTCATCAGTCTGTTGGTTTTTAGTTGTCACATTAAGAAACACGTTCTTTAACCCGAAACGCACATAAGACGCTTATTTGCGCCATTGTTTATTTAACTATTTAATAGCGCTGTGTCAAAAGCAGCAACCTGGTGCACTCCAGTGTCCAACGGGCTCATACAAACACAACTATTTTTTAAAGCCTGACTTTTACCCAATGTATGAGACGGCGGCGGTGATTTCAGTCATCAAGATGCTGCGATGCCTGTCAGTAGATCGGGTGGCGATCCTCCCATGTCAACTTGCCGAATAAAAACTCACTAAAACATTGTAAACTGTGCGGCTTTGAAGCCGTGTTTAGCCTATAGGTTGTGGTAGGCGTATTAAAATAAAAATGATTTGCAAATCATTAAATGCTATTTTGAACAATACATTTTAAAAGAGAAACCCTTTTTCATTATTTGTTTGTTCTTTATTCGTTTAGTTTTCACTTTTTGAGAAGATCTTCAAAGTTTACAAAATGATAACTCCACGTCTGATCTGTGCTCAAAATTTAAAGAGATAGTGAACCTTAATCGCCATTAATATTGTTTTATGTTATTTAACATTTTATCTGTGCCTTAATTATGTTGTAGTGGGAATGGACTAAATAACGCATTATTTTTATAAGCTAAAAATGTTTCATTCTGTTATTATATCACAGTTTCGCGCTACCTTTCAATGGTGTCCCACACAAACGGATTACCTGTCCCACATTTGGTTTGTTGGGTGGTGGTCACCCTATATGCAGAGCGTCAGAGACAACTACAAGTGAGACTTTGATTTTTGATTTTTAAAGGCATATGGCTTTAATGTTTCTTAGTGAGATATGTCCTAACAACAGCTCTAGTTTGTACAGAACTTTATGAGTACGATACTGATCTCACGATTCATTTTGTTCAAGATTGTTTTTTTCAAAATGAGTTGAGACAAATAAAAGTGCCCTTTTACTATTTCTCAAATGCACATTTCTTTGTAAAATAAGATGATGTTTACATTGGACACGTTATCCCCCAGAGGATTAAATGAGGATTTTGACATTCGTCCTTTTCTTTAATATTTCTTTAATATTTTTTCAATGTTTTTTCTTTTTTATTATGTTTTTGTACACTTTTTCAAAGGTTTTGGTTTCAAGAACTGTTAACAATATATATTTTTTTTCTTTTGTATGTTTGCTTAGAATTTATATTTAATTGGATTATGATTTTGACTTTTGCGTGTGTTTATATATTGATGCAATATTATTATTTTACAATTATAATTGTATTTTATTTTTTAAATACATATTTTTTGGATGTCACGTGGTCCTTGTACACCTTGAGGTATAAATTGAGGTTAATTGGTGTTGTTGAATTGTCTGATGAAGANCTGGTGATATCCCTGAGGTGATATTACTATAGTTTATGTAAATGTTTGAGTTTATATTTAGGTACGAGTGTTCATTAATTTCTTCATCTGGTGTTTTTGTGCCTTGTAAGCATTTTCTATCCTAATGCTGTTATAGTCTCCCATATCGACATGTGTTTGATTTCTGTCCTCTAGCCAAACTAAAACACATCAACTCACATCAGCGCATATTTAATGCTAATGACTACATTGGTTGTCCATTCCGGATCCAAATGATTGACTTCCTCAGCATATTTTTTGCTCTTGGATTACATTACTGAAATGGTTGGATTTCTGTAGCCCTCTGGATATCATAAAGATGTATCAACGTTTATTTAATCACCAAAAGGCATAGATTTCATTCACATAAAATCAAACTTTCACAAAGAGTCTTGGCTGTTTTTGTGTCCTGGGGATACAGACAACGAGTGAGTGTTTGTAACATCTGAGAAAAATGATTATGTTTATGGGTGTTGTGTCTAGCTCAGTTGGTTGTGGGTTCGAATCCCAGGGAATCTGTGCAAATGTAAAGATGTGACCTATTATGAAAACCATGAAATTGTATTATACAGGTATAGGTAGAGCCCCAATGTGTTGAAAACAAGCACTAAATGTTTGAATGTATTCTCTTGCCCCGTTTAATATAAATGCATGTTTCAGCGTCAATCTCTTGCATTCATTTTTTCTGTTTAATAAGCGCCTTCTGCTGCCCTCATGTTTTGCTGGTTAGCATTAAGGTCCCCCTCATTAGCTCCTTCTTTGTGCGCGTTCCTACTGCATTCAGTGACGGTTTCTCATCTGCTTTTGTTTCCCTGCTCGGCGCTCCGGCAGAGAAATTAGCATGAGAAAAACACTTTTTCGGTTTCATTCAGCCGCGCTCAAAGGCTCTGCCTCGCATCTCGTTCCTGCTCTGTTCCTCTCACCGTCCCTTGGCTACTGACATTGAGAGACGTCTGGATTTGCATCTCTCTTGTCTGAGAGTTAATGAAGTCTGTAGATTAGTGTAACCTGTGGTCTTGCTTTTGTTTTCTGAAGGAATTAGTTATTTTTCCCTCTTGTTAGTTGAAGAAGGTTTGAATGTGGATGCTTCAAGTGCTCGACTGGTATCTTTAGTTGTCAAAGATACAATAAAAAATTGTGTCTTGACAACACTGCCATTTTTATATGTTATGCTTTGGAATGTTAAAAAATGTTATTGCAATGTAAAAGGGTAGCTGTTTGCTTAGGTGGTTTAATTGTAAAATCGTTAATTTTTTTGTCTTCAGTAGGGAATATATATATATATTTTCAGCATTTATTCACCGTCATGCCATTCAAAACCTATATGACACTTTCTTCTGTGAAACACAAAAGAAGATATTTTGAGAAGCGTCTCAGTGGCTTGTGTCAGTGGAAGTCAATAGGGGCCAGTGTTGTTTGGTTGCCAACATTCTTCTTCTTTTATGTTCTGCAGAAGAAAGAAAGTCATACAGGTAATTTAACAGATAGTTTGCATAACTGTTTCTTGTTATTATTAATTCTCTCTTCTTTATCTAAATCGACTGATGCCTCAATCATGCGAAGACAATCGATATCTATATCTCACTTCTTCATCAGGGGTCATAGGTCATCATGTTTTATCAGCCGCCCTTTTGTATGAAGGTTTTACGTATTTGCATTAGGGCATTTCACCTCTGTCAGGTTATAAGACGTGATTAAAGCAGATCCCCGGCGTGTACGTGTGCGCGAGGCCCTTTTAGCCGCCGACAGCTTTGATCTGTTATTATTGTGCTTCACCTTCATTAACATGCTCTCCGCTCTCTGTTCTGCGGCCGGCCCGATACTCTGCCTTAATGCTTTTAATGTATGAGATGGTGTGAATTCTGTTGTGCACATCTCATTAACAGGACCGTGCTTATTGCTGGTGGTCTGCTCTCCAGGGGGTTCCAAGCTCGGGCGCTCTGATTCCTGGGAGGTTTTATTGGATCGGACCTATGCATATTGTTAATGGAGCGCTTAATTGCTTAGAGACCTATTCAGAATTTGCTAATAGTTGGTTTCATGCATATAAAGCCAAGCTTTTTACTTTCATTGAAGTTAAAGCATGTTGAAGTATTTGACATTTTGAAATATTAGTGGCGCTAGCTAATGCTAAGGCAAAGAGCTATATTCCAATTGCTCATGCACGTTATATTTTATACATATTTCGCCCCAGTGATGGTCATGGTTTAGCGTGGACCTTCATGCTTCCTTTTATCTAATAATTGTTTTTGCACGATTTGCATCGAATTCATACATAATTGCCAGCTTGTAAAATAGTTACGGAATAACCTGGTGTGGCTTTGTGTTTTCCAGGTGCAAGCACCACTCACGTTTCCTTTGGAATATTAAAGGGATAGTTCACCCCAAAACGAAAATTCTGTCACCTATTCACCCTTTGGTCATTTCAAACTTGTACGACTTTCTTCCACAGAACACAAAAGAAGATATTTAGAAGAAAGTTGGAAACAAACAGCTCCGGCAACCTTTCACTCTCTGTATGGACACAAAACCAATGCAAGTGAATGGATGTCCGTTAACAACATTCTTTAGAAAAATCATCTTTTGTGTTCTGCGGCAGAAAGAAAGCCATGCAGGTTTGTAAATGATGACCGAATTTTACATTTTGGGGTGAACTATCACTTGAAAAATCTAGTTTGCATTCTGCACCAGAAAATGTCCTTCAGTAATGTGAAATCTATCTTGCTTTTGATTGGTTGTTGTTAACAACTGGTTCGAAGGTGATGTCATCCTTTACAAGCACAACCTGGTTTAATTCCCGTCGTCACGACTGCTGTTGTGTTGCTGCTGTCGTGTAACCTGTTGCAGATCCTCTTGGGATGTGAGGCAGATCATTACAATGGCTGCAGGTTTATGACTCACATTAGTGCTGGTCTCCACCGTGCATGCGTGATCTCCTGTGCGGCAGGTGTGGTCTGAGCTGCGTCTTCGCTCTAATGAGGCATCCCAAGAGTGTCTTCTATGCTGCCCCCTGCTAACTAACACACACGGGTCACCATTTCATGCCCTATCTGCCAGTAGCCTGTATACAGCTCTCAACATTTAACAGACCTTGCCGTGGCCCGTCAGTCGTGTCTGACACATTACACACGTTGTTAGGTTTGAAAATGACCCTGGGGTCCACAGCCTCATTCACAAGCTGATGTGGTTACTGGTTAAAGGTGATGCGTGTAGTTGTTTTTCTGTGTTAAAATACTTTCTCCTTTGCCGGCATGGTATGCAGATAGGGTGACCACCCGTCCCGTTTTGTGTTGTACCGCACAGCATTTTCACCCTTGTCCCGCACGTCGCATATTGAGAAAATGTCCTGCATTTTCATCAGTCTGTTGGTTTTTAGTTGTCACATTAAGAAACACGTTCTTTAACCCGAAACGCACATAAGACGCTTATTTGCGCCATTGTTTATTTAACTATTTAATAGCGCTGTGTCAAAAGCAGCAACCTGGTGCACTCCAGTGTCCAACGGGCTCATACAAACACAACTATTTTTTAAAGCCTGACTTTTACCCAATGTATGAGACGGCGGCGGTGATTTCAGTCATCAAGATGCTGCGATGCCTGTCAGTAGATCGGGTGGCGATCCTCCCATGTCAACTTGCCGAATAAAAACTCACTAAAACATTGTAAACTGTGCGGCTTTGAAGCCGTGTTTAGCCTATAGGTTGTGGTAGGCGTATTAAAATAAAAATGATTTGCAAATCATTAAATGCTATTTTGAACAATACATTTTAAAAGAGAAACCCTTTTTCATTATTTGTTTGTTCTTTATTCGTTTAGTTTTCACTTTTTGAGAAGATCTTCAAAGTTTACAAAATGATAACTCCACGTCTGATCTGTGCTCAAAATTTAAAGAGATAGTGAACCTTAATCGCCATTAATATTGTTTTATGTTATTTAACATTTTATCTGTGCCTTAATTATGTTGTAGTGGGAATGGACTAAATAACGCATTATTTTTATAAGCTAAAAATGTTTCATTCTGTTATTATATCACAGTTTCGCGCTACCTTTCAATGGTGTCCCACACAAACGGATTACCTGTCCCACATTTGGTTTGTTGGGTGGTGGTCACCCTATATGCAGAGCGTCAGAGACAACTACAAGTGAGACTTTGATTTTTGATTTTTAAAGGCATATGGCTTTAATGTTTCTTAGTGAGATATGTCCTAACAACAGCTCTAGTTTGTACAGAACTTTATGAGTACGATACTGATCTCACGATTCATTTTGTTCAAGATTGTTTTTTTCAAAATGAGTTGAGACAAATAAAAGTGCCCTTTTACTATTTCTCAAATGCACATTTCTTTGTAAAATAAGATGATGTTTACATTGGACACGTTATCCCCCAGAGGATTAAATGAGGATTTTGACATTCGTCCTTTTCTTTAATATTTCTTTAATATTTTTTCAATGTTTTTTCTTTTTTATTATGTTTTTGTACACTTTTTCAAAGGTTTTGGTTTCAAGAACTGTTAACAATATATATTTTTTTTCTTTTGTATGTTTGCTTAGAATTTATATTTAATTGGATTATGATTTTGACTTTTGCGTGTGTTTATATATTGATGCAATATTATTATTTTACAATTATAATTGTATTTTATTTTTTAAATATATTTTTTGGATGTCATGTGATCTTTGTACACCTGGAGGTATAAATTGGGGTTCATTAGTGTTGTTGTATTGTCTGATGAAGAGCTTGTGTGCTCGAAACGTCACGCGCCATGCGAAAGTTTTTTAAATAATAAAGTATTTTTGATATTTTTGGAGCTCTGGTGTGCAGACTTTTGTTACTACTTGGATTTACTCTCTTGGTCGAGCACCCATTTGAGATTGATGTGCGTGTTTTTGTCCTCACTTTGTAAAATAAGAATACATTTTATGTCAAATAAAAAAACTAAATTGCAATTTTAAAACAAATTCCCCCCAAAAAGATTAAGTCTCTTTAATGTAAACAAACTAAGACTTTGCCTGTGCTTTCCTTAACTTGGATTTTTTTCACATTTCATAAGAAATATCAGCATATTCACATTTTCCAAGTGTGCAGTAAACACGATTCATTTAACATCTCAACTTGAATCGTCACATATTATAACCGATTTTCAACCGGCTCACGGTGAATCGTTACATATACGGAACATTATGGTTGGTCATTCATCAGTGCATGGATTTTTCCTGTCTTTTGTGTGAGACTTTGGGTCTTTGAGTGTATCCATGCTTTCCTCTGAGTGGCTGTAACTACATTTATCTTAGCTAGTCTGTTATCTGGCATTACTTCAGCTGTCTGCTATTTCTCTGAATGATAGAAGCGGTGGTGTCTTGATTCTGTCTTGGTGGAGCAGGTCTGTCTCAAACAGGAGTGTTTTGTAGCTTGGTACGGTTACGATGGCTCCACAGTGAGGATCTCGATGTGTAGGTTATGACTTCATGTCGGCAAAGTCTCCGGCTCATTAATCTCCATTCGTATGCTTGGAGTCAGAAAGTAATGCTTACAGATTGTCTTGCGTATCCATGAATGTTGCACAGAATGTATTTGCTCAGAAATGCAGGAACATCTTCAGTCAGAGGTGTCAAGCTGTAGATACGATCGTATTTGGCCATGAGTTGGATGACTGTGTGATGGTTGTCCAGAACCGGATCTCTGGGGAGTGTTGAGGCAGAATGTGAGATCCTTTACCTCTGACTCCACACAAGCAGTGACTGACAGGACCTGCTGACTGCATTGCAAATATCCTAAACCACTTCTGTCAAGAGAGCTGTACGATACCAACCTCTTACAATAGATTTGCTTTATTTCAAGGCTTGGACTGGATGCGAAAACGGGACTGGCTTGGTTTTATAAAAAGCGACAACCATAGATGGTTTCATCGGATGCACGCTGCGGCCCGAAGTTAACTTCTGGTCTGTGTTCGGTTATAATATAACTATCTGAAGAGTTTGGTTCCAAAACGCTATAAATCCATTTAGATTAATTTGAGTAGAAATGTGTTTTCTTTACCAAGAAAGTGGCAAGATAAAAAACACTATTTTCTGTTTCAAAGTTTCACATAGCATCTTTAGGTTCTAGTAACATAAAAATTCAAATCCAGATTTTGATTTTAAAAGATTTATTATAAAAACTGATCACAAAATGCAATAAATCCATGACAATTTAAAAAAATGCAATAAATCCATTGGATCAATATAAAAGTTATTTTTCATATTGAAACTGTTGAAAATACACAACAAAGTGAGTTGATCCACATATGACAGCCTCTGAACTCAATACAATACTAATCTTACATACAGGCACTGGTCTAAACATACATTCAATCTAAAATGATTTCTACGGGTCATCTTTTTAATGCTATAAGTTAGTGCCTCGTCTTAATCTCCTCACGTAAATGATTAGATTTCGATGGTTTACGGTTCTTCCCCACCGCAGAAACCAGCACAGGTTCATCTATGCCGTCAAAATTATTCATTTGTTTGTTGAACACAAAGTACAAAGTAGCTCAGGGAAACTAGGAGCCGGCCGTATTCAGAGCGCCGCCATTACTGTTTACAGTGCGTGGAATGGTGTGCTGTGATTGGTTGAGCGGATGAATGGCATTCTGCAGAGAAGTGAGACTGGCGTATATTGCGGTTTGGATAAAAGGGAGAAAACATGACAGAATAACACGGCGGATATCGCATTTTGCGTAAAATTAAAAAGTGACTTTTCAATACCGACCTGATACAATACAGATTTTGGCGGAAACTGTTTTTTTTAAATGGCGTTTATTTGGAACCAAACTTTATTGATTTTGATATTTTGTTGTGCATGAAATGTAATAAGTTGAATTAAAACTGCTCAACACTTATTGATTCTTTGCGGAGGTCTACCGGAAGTTAAGTTTGGGCCACATAACGTTTGTTTATGTTGTTGCCACTGAAAATGTCTGCAAGTCATTTGTGGGTTGAAAGAAAAAGAAAAGAAACCTGTTTCAAACACATTTATTTGGTTTGTTGTCTCGAATAGTTGTACATCTCTGGCAAAAGTCCATGCAGGTTCAAAATGTAGATTTTACGTTTAATACAACAGAATCTGTGTAAATGTTTGGGGTGTAGTTGCCATTAGAAATTCAAATGCGATATCCATAATTCGTTCCCCGAGCCCCGTACGCAGCCTTAAACAGATTTTCTGCTTTAAGAGGCGATACTTGAGCTTAACAGTGGCTACGTGGACGTGAGTGACCTCATTGTCCTCTTCTATTCCCTCAGGACGATTTCCCAGCTGTTTATCTATCCGGTCCCTCTCCCTTTCTTGACCTCCCCATCTTCTTTTCCATTTTTTATTCTCACTCACCCCGTGTCCGGTGTTTATGTTAGAGGTGATTGCTGATCGCTGCACTATTTCTGGTGTAAATCTCATCTCTTCCCTGGAGGTGTTGAGTTCTCTTTGTCACCCCGAGGGGATTCCGGCTCCTCCGTCCAGAGCTGCACAGCTGAGAGCTAATGATGAAAACAACATCCTTTCCACTTTCCAACCAGCTGCTGTTATAGCCAACATTATATACGTTGGACTGGTGTTGCACAAGCCTGTAACAGTATATTCAGGTTTGGGGCCAAAAAGACGACCAAAGAAATAAATAAACGTATCAGTTGACCACTAAATTGAATATCGTCTCTTAGTCAACGTGATTCGATTATATCCTCCCGTAAGTACAAAACGAACACCAGCTTTGTGAAACACGTTTCTTTTCGCTCTTTCTCTCTCTCATTCTCGTTCTTTTTCTCTCTCTCTCTCTCTCTCTCCCTCTTCCTGTCTCTGTTTCTATGCCAGGTAGATTAAAGGGATCTTTTATATTTTCAATGACAAAGAATTGAAAGCCTGTGTATTTGTATGAGAGAGAAGTAGACCCTTTTATCAATCCTTTTTTCTGGCGTCAGATCTCTAGAGAGCTGAATCTATATAGGCGTTGATCCACTTTCCCCTCGTGAAAAGACCGGCTTAGACCAACACAAATTTCTATGCTTGTCCAGTCTGGTTTATGCTGATTTGTGCTGGTTTGAAGCTGATACGGGTTTGCAAAATATTTGGTTGCAGGTTGACAGAGTGGTCTTCCTGGTATTTTAGGTAGCGAATTAAATCTAGACTTTGTGTGAGTCAGTTTGAGCAGATGCATGGTAAGCAGCCCTATAGGGACAAATGAACACATCAGTAGGGCTGTCACAATTATTAAATAATCGTCTCATCGCAATTATTTGACATAATCACAATTATTTCTGATAACCGCAATTATTGTAAACATTTAGAAAACAAGGGTGTGCAGCATTTTACATCCACCGTCCTTGATCTGCACTCACTGTTTGAGTTGTATCGGATTTGTGTTTTTTGTGTTTATGAGTTTTATTAAAGGGATTCCAGATTTGCTGCATCTACACAGCAAGATGACATCATCCTCATATCTCAGTTTTTCTGTTAAGACAGTCTTTTCTGTTAAGGTCACTCTATAGGGAATGTTATAGTTATTTAGAGAATTTTCACATTCCTTAACGTATCTATATTTTCATTGGATGAATTAATTGTAATTAATCATTATAATTGTCAAAGCCTTTAAACAGACAATTAATCAGCATAATCGCAATTAGTTAATAAACAATTAATCGTCAGCCAAATTTCATAATCGTGACATAAAGCCCTACACACCAGCATCCAATGGTCACATATGCAGGGTACCAGTTATGCGGGTCTGTTCTGCATCACTTATACGCCAGTTCTTTATAAAAAATGCTCTCCAAGCAACAATCAATGTTTTCAGCGCATGAAATTTCGCCTCGCTGCGGGTTGGGCGAGGTCTGTGGCATGGAGCTGTATAAATTTGTTTGTTTTATTAAATCTGTCTTTGAACGACCAAAGAAAATGATTTCCAGATCGTGCGTAATGATATATTGCCTCTTTGGACTTTACCCCGTCATCAAATAAAAAGAAAAACAGCCACATGAGCACCAGCGGTTAACAGCATCATAATCTGTATTCAGTTAAGATGTAATATCCTGCTTTGAGTCTACATGTGTTTTTTCCCTCTGGCGTGTCAAGTCATCAAATTGCTCTATGTAGGACGCATAAAACCAAACATAAGCCCCGTTTCCACATCAACCAAGCATCAAAGAGCGGCTTGAAAAATGCAGACTGTTTGTATGTCACACAAGCCCATTGACAGTCAGTTTTAATGAAAATTTGGATCCAGGGGTGATCTTTGATTTTTCAGTTTTCCTTTTTCCACAATAGTCATAAAAGGGGCACCACATGTGCCAGGGAGGGAGAGGTTGATATTCAGCGTGAAAGGGGAGGAACATCTGAGGTTTGGATGTGATTAAGAATTAATCACCCCGGTTGCCAGGGCTGTAATTGGTTTGGAAACGAAGCTCAAAGTGGGAAGTTCAGGCTCAGACCATCGGGAGATTGAAAGATGGTTATAAATAGCAGCATCAACCCCTGAAAATATTGATGTGAGAACAGATTTCAAAAAGATTGCTGGAGGAGATGCGAGTTTTACAAAACTTCACCTGGTTTTAAAAGTGTATTTAAGGCCTTTTATAAAAGCCTGTTTAAAAGCGTTTCAATTCCACAGGTGGCACAGAATGGAATTGCAAAAGTAATTACGTTTTATAATATACAAATTTTTTATCCTTCATTGGTTCGTCAAACAGATAGTCCCACCCTAAACTCATGTAACTGGTTAAAGGTCCAGTGTATGAAATTTAGCGGCATCTATTGATGTGGTTGCGAATTGCACCCAACAGCTCACTCACAGAATAAACTAGGACAGGAAATAATATTTAAATTTCAAAAGAAATTACACGCTTCACCTTAAATACTTGGCATCAGGGGCGCAACTGCATATTTTCTGAGGGGTATGCACGATCAGTTTTGGTTATAATTTTGCTTATATAAAATAAGGGTATTTATTGTATTCTTTGAAAAGTGAGTTTCACTTATATAATCTATCTATAATTTTGACTTTTAACAATCGATTTGTAGTCTATTAGAGTTGTGCTGGTGAGGAAATGTTCCCAGTGAATAATAAACTTATTTTGATCTTCAGTGTTAGACATTTTGATTATTCCCTTTCCTTCAACAAAAAGTATTATTAACATAATTCATTATTATCAAAACGAATAAGACATGTGACATGATATTCTCGCGTATAACACAAATAAACAAACGGTCTTTGTTTTTTTCCACTCACTTGGAAATGCTTAGTTTGTGGTTCATTAATGTTTAATGAAAACACAACAATAAAGTAGTAGCCTATTTTAAACATACGTTTACTGAAACTTTACAATAAAAACGAAATAAGATGGATAACATGCATTATAACACAAATAAATAAAAGATCTTTGGATTTTCCCCTTAATTTAAAACATTCATATTTTATGAAAACACAACATCATTAAAGTAAAACAAAGACAAACTCACTTACATTGAACAAAGAAATTATTATTTTTTTATTAGCAAACGTTCGTTTGCGCTCTTGCCTCTGTCATCCTGTCAATCATCGCACTGTCCTCACTTCACTGTCCTCACGCAATCTTGATCACTTAAATGAGAAGTGTTTAGGACATTTCTCTGGACATTTTTGCTATTATATTTAAAAACACTGTGGTCTTGAATGAGTCTTACTTTACATGGTAATTGTTTTAAAACCCCAATATTGTTGGAATGATCTAAACAGTTCTTTATATAAACAGTAATGTTCATTGTTATATATAGTGCAAAAAGACTTGCACTGTGGCATTAAATATCTCTATTTGTCTTTTTTTTACAGTTACTTTGCTTGATTCGATGTCCGCCCCAGGTGATCTGGGTTGGGAAGCGTATCCTCCAGAGGGGGTGAGTACCTGTCAAACTCCTGCAATAGAATCTTCACGATGCTCTCACACAGATTGGACATCCTAAAAAAACGCAAATGATTTCGACTTCTGTTCATGTGCCAACTGCCCTAGGCTTTTCTCTTACTGTTCTTTTGCCAAAATGTTATAAAGAATCAATCTAGTAGGGGAGCGACTGTCCCGGGATTTCAGCATGAGGTCTGCAGTGCATGCATCTTAATTCTGTTGCATCCTTGCAAGACAGCTTTCAAACTAAACAAATAATAATCAGATTTACCACAGGTTGGTTGCTTTTTTTGCACATTGCAAAATGACAGATTTGTGCTGCCTCAGAAACATTGTTTTTTCATATGCTTGAGAAAGAAATGCTTGTGCCAAGATAATTAAAACATTGTAAGTCCTGACGCAATGTCCTTATATGTAGCCATATATTAGTATAGATTCTTTTATCTGATGCAACTTGCAGTCGGTTGTTGCATGCAGTCCCGCTCGGTGCAAATTATATTGAGTGTTCATTCATAGACCCCCTTGTGGGGTCTGAACCAACAACCTTTTAGTAACCATTTAGATCTTTAAGCACTAACTCAGCCCCCGCTTAAAAACCTGTGATGGTGCTGTCTAACTTCTGACTTTCAGCGAGCGTCGTGTGTGATCTCCCCAGTCAGCCGTCCTTGACCCCAAGCGGCCCACAGCTCTGCTTTGTAAGCTTTCGGTGTCGTGACTCTTTAAAGGTTCCTGAGGGGGCCTGCGAGAGAGCTCAGCTTCGCTAACCCGCTGCGTAACGATCCGGTCTTGTCTCCCGGTCTCCTCTATCATCACACGCCTTCGTTTCATTCAGTCAAATCCATTTCAACAAAATGAAGGTGGTAATTGTGGCCTTGGCACGAGCAGTCACGCACAGATTTGCGAGTGCTTATAAAGAAAAAAGCTAGAGCGGTGATGTTTTTATGTGGCACTGCTCGAACGAAGAAGCGTTCAAGGTTTGCCATGTTCAGTATGCTTGCTGCAATTTTGGGATTCTGTGAAATGAAAGATTTGTGCCGTGAAAAAAATAAGATGGAAATGTTCCTGGTTATTCTGCTTGGAAATGTTTTTTTTCCAATATCGAATCAATAAAGCTGGACCCATGCACCAATAAATTCTTTAGCCTTTGTTTGTACTACTTTATAATGTTACGTTTTATAATATATTACAATGTTAGAATATTGAATGTTTCCAAGTAAAATTATATAATTTTCTCCGCACCAACAATTCAAGGTTGAGGTAAGTGAGAACAAAAAACACTATTGAGCTCAAGCTAGTTGCCTGTCATACTCATTTTTCTCATGATGACGGTGAAATGAAACCCTTCTGTCATAATGTGCTCATCACTCATCTGTCAAATCTTTCCCATTATAAGTCTAGAAAGTAAGCCCTTTCTCTCGAAACTGATCAACTTGTTTTCTGTCTGCTAGTGGGAAGAGATAAGCGTCATGGATGAACGCAACATTCCCATGAGGACGTACCAGGTGTGCAACGTGATGGAGGCCAATCAGAACAACTGGTTGCGCACTGGCCTGATCCAGCGTGAGGGCGCCCAGCGCGTCTATGTGGAAATCAAGTTCACTCTACGGGACTGCAATAGCCTGCCAGGTGTTCCTGGCACCTGTAAGGAGACCTTCAACGTGTACTATCACGAATCCAACAACGCTGTCGCCGCCCCACTGCGCCACATACGCGAGAGCCAGTACGTCAAGATTGACACTATTGCGGCCGACGAGAGCTTCACGCAGACCGACGTTGGGGATCGTGTCATGAAGCTAAACACTGAAGTGCGGGACATCAGCAGTCTCACTAAGAGGGGCTTGTACCTTGCGTTTCAAGACCTGGGTGCTTGCATTGCTCTGGTGTCTGTTAGAGTTTTCTATAAGCGCTGTCCGCTAGCCGTGCTCAACCTGGCCCGGTTCCCGGATACGGTGACGGGCGGAGATTCAGCGCTGGTGGAGGTGCGTGGCTCTTGCGTGGAGGATGCGGAGGAGCTGGAGGCACCACGGATGTTCTGCAGCGCTGATGGAGGTTGGCTGGTGCCCATCGGACGGTGCGTCTGCCGTCCAGGCTTCGAGGAGGTGGACGGTCACTGCCAGCGTAAGCACGATTGTTTTTTCTTTCTTTAAAACATAAACAGTGCGTCCTGGTCAATAGTTGTCTTTTAACCAAGACAGAATATTTTGGGTTTAGGCTGTTTGTGTGTGTGTGTGTGTGTGTTCCTTAATGGGGTGTATGGTTTCTAAAGACTAAATATGGAGAGACTACATTTTGAATCTTTATTATTTTCCAAGAGGCACTGACAGCGTGTGCAATAGACACAATGTACAATACAATATTATTATTATTAACAGACACCTTTTTTAGTAGAACAGAATTGTTCGCGAGACCATTTTTGTTTCATTAGAGTTGTAACCTCTGTGTAAACCAGATGAGTAAAATTGTTCTTCCGCTAGCGTTTTTGTGCTTTGATGTCTTTCATACTACCAAACTAAAGATCCATAAAAACTGTGAAAATACAACATAAAGCGCAACAAATGAATCTTTGTTCCTCAGAGGAAGGTGAAAACTCGCTGATTTACCACACCGCAGTCGTGTGATATACATGATTATGTTTTGAGCCATCTTTAGTCTTTCCACATGTTGTTCTTTGTATCTCAGAAAGGGCTAATGGCTTCATTAACGTCCGCTCCTTTGTAGCCAACACAAGGTCTGCTCTGTAATGCTTTTGTTTATGTCTTCGTCCTCCGTTTTTGAAGCCCTGATGTTCTTTACCCCGTATGCCATCCCAGACCTGAGAATGCTAAAGCTTTTAAATATTCATACAGCCGTTCTGGACTGTTTTCTAGTGGGTGGAAGTGCAGATCATAAAGTGGGAGGGGGGCGGGCAGCGATACAAGAGATTTGAGTGGCATGACTAGGACGTCATGAGAGAGAGTGAGATGGGGGTGGGATATCCATCACAATCCAGTTTAGTGCTCATTGGCCTGGAGCACAGCTTATAGAGTTTTACAGATAATGTCAATGATGGTATCTGTTAATTAGGCTATTACAGATAATGTGCAGGTCAGGTTTGATAATGCTTCTTAACTGCTGTGTGTGTGGTTGTGATTGGGTGTGTGTCATAGTAGTTGAGATAAAAAGGTTTGACATGCACGCACACACGCACGCACACACACACACACACGCACGCACGCACGCACGCACGCACACACACACACACTTAAATACAGTGTCTCAGATTCTTGAGTTAGATGTTAACCATTCTGAAATCTCTGGAAGTGATTGCTTGATCCAGACCAATGTTTTGACTGTGTTTGACTGATTTATTAAAGCTGAATTGTTGGACTAAAAATAAGCTCGTAAGGGACGGATTAATTGAAATGAGCTGACAAAACATCATTGCTGTTTGACTCCTACAGCTCTGTAAGAAACGGCACAGTGCCATGTTAAATTGCTCAAAGAGAAACATCTCGTGGCCTGTGTTCACCTTGCGGCCTCTCTGTGGCTTCTGGAAGTGCTGGAGTTGGTTTTCATGCTGCGAGAGCTTTTGTATTTTCTGAAAAGCAGCATTAAGAGAAGGGGCTGAAGAATTACATATACAACTACATTTTGCTCAGTTTTTGAACAGCAGCATTTAAAAAGTAGTATTTCTGTCTTTACTTCCTTTCTTTCCTTCCCTTCTTCCCTTCCCTTCCCTTCTTCACTTCACTTCACTTCACTTCACTTCACTTCACTTCACTTCACTTCACTTCACTTCACTTCACCTTCCTTCCTTCCTTCCTTCCTTCCTTCCTTCCTTCTTTCTTTCTTTCTTTCTTTCTTTCTTTCTTTCTTTCTTTCTTTCTTTCTTTCTTTCTTTCTTTCTTTCTTTCTTTCTTTCTTTCTTTCTTTCTTTCTTTCTTTCTTTCTTTCTTTCTTTCTTTCTTTCTTTCCTTCCTTCCTTCCTTCCTTCGTCCCTTCTTCACTTTCCTTCCTTCCGTCCTTCCTTTCTGTCTTTTTTATTTTTTTTATTTCTATCTTTCCTCCCCTCCTTCTCTTATTCATTTCCTTTCTTTTTCTTCATTTTATTCTTCTTTCCTTTACTTCTTTCTTTTCCTTCACAGCAATGCCATAGAAGAGCCACTTTTGGTCCCACAAAGAACCATTCAGTCAAAGGTTTTTTAAGAACCATGTTGTTCTTACCTTTTTATAATCTGAAGAACCTTTTCTCACCACAAAGAACCTTTTGTGAAATAGAAATGTCTATGGCATCATGAAGCTGCTTTATTTGTAAGAGTTTATTTTAACTTTCTTTTAAGTGTTCCTTCCTTCCTTCTCTCTTCTTTCCTTTCCTTCACACAGAGCCGAGACTGAAAGACAGCAGTAAATAGATAGCGACGGCTACTGTTTAGCTACATCTTCTCCCACAACCTCGCTTCAGTGACCTGCCTCTTATATTTATCTCTTTCACTCTTCAGAACCCCCACCGCCTCTTCTCTCATGTTCCCATCTCTTCTTGCGTTGCACACTCTTCACAGATTCATCCGTCCTCACTTTATTGCTCCCGTTTTATTCTCTACATTCTCGCTTAACCTTTCACGCTGCGATTGTGTCCTTAAAACTGGTTTCTGATATAAACCCTCTTGTATGAAGTCCTCACAGGGGCCGCTCATTCTCACCCGTATCTCCCAGTCTAAAGCGCTTTGCTGTACAATCACAGCCCTTTTGTTGGCTGTGAATGGCATTCGAGTGGTCCGGCGGAGCACACTGGTCTTTGAGTTCGGGTCTGGCATGGGGTCTGACCCAATGGCCCCCTGACTGTGATCGTGCCAGCTAGAGATGGGCACTCTGGTGTTCTCCTGAGGCGTATTTTCTACAGCGCTAAGCTCACAGTTGTGTCTGAATGGAGTGCTTTTCATTGGAACAGGAGCTGTAGAAATGAGCTCTTTGTGACTGTAATCTCCGCGAGGAGCTCTGGAGTGTCTACGTCCATAGGATTTGTGCTGGGAAAGTGGGTCATGAGATTGTCAGAACCCTGGTGGAGATTCACAGCGGGGGTGGCTTTAAGCAATGAGTGTGCGTGTGAGCTTGTGTGCCTTTGGTTTTTAAGACTGAATTTAGGAGAGTCTAGATGGGTGAGTTTAACATAGTTACGAGACATCGGTGTTCCACTCGCTCGTGCTGTTTGTCTTCATAGGGAGCTTTGTTAATCGCATGCTAAGCCCTTTTGCCGGGTTTCCACATGTGTAATCTTCAGCACGTGATGTTCGCCTGCTGGTTTGATAGCATGACGGTGGAATTGGAGGGGTTTATGTCCATCCAGGGATTTTGTTGAATGTAACATGGACATAGTCACCATTCACGTGTAACCACCCAATAAACCGTTTCTGCAGCTTTTGTTGGCTAAATGATGAATGGACATTAGGAAATTACAAAATCTGTCTATTTTATGTGTATTTTAGGGCTTTTTTGATTAGAAACCACATCCATGTAATAAGAACTGCTCACTTTGCCACAGCTCTGACATCTGTACTGTATGTTAGAGGTCTTCACGGGTCCAACAATGTGTACCCGAACTCGATGAGACCAGTGAATGTGCTACACAGGTCCGTCTAATCATTTTTAAGTTGGACCCGTGCAGAACCGAGAAAAATCATAAATTTACTACCCGAACCCGACGCGGACCCGAATATTATTTGAAAGCTGGACCCGACTCGACCCGGTCGGCACATATTCCACAGCAAATACAGTCCGTAAAGTTGCGAAAATAAAACCTTTTGTCTTACCTACTGTAAGTGGCCTTCTGCCTCCCTGACTGTGATGCAATCCTCCTTTGTTTCATTCATGTTATTCTTCTCTCGCCAATTGAACGAACATGTTTAATTCCATTCATTATTCCAGCTTCAAAAGTCTGCTTGCTGTCAGGGTGACGAAAGACAGCGACTTTGCACGTTTGCGTTGTTTTTCGACTGTTTGCCCTGTTGAACTACAATAATGATTGCTCGTTTTGTGGCATCCATGACCGCTGACATTAGCAGCACTTATTTGCTGTCATCTCTGTGCTCTCTGAGCCGAGTCTGACCAAACATTTTAGATATAACAAGACGGTTCATTCATATTATTATAAACATGAGGAAAACGTGGAATACACGCTTTTCCCCACATCACTCATGAAGGCGTCCATGATCACAGACTGCGTGCAGTAATTCTGCGGCGGAGTTTTGCTGCTGACGGCTGAGGATGCTCGTGTTTTTTCCATTATTTCCAGACTCACACTTTTCTCGTCTTAATTTTACGAGGTGCACGTTACTAAACACATGCACAGTGCTGACTGACACTGATCGCTGCGGTGTTCTCCGATCGACTCGGGTATTACACACATGTTAAACAGACCTGAAGTAATACATTTGGGACATTCCCGAGTCCTCCCTGAAGACCTCTACTGTGTGTCTATATATACATACATTTATATTTTACAAGTTAGCACATTTTATAAGTATATGTTTTGACATTTTAATAAAATAAAATGAATACCTGGATGTATAGGTCCCATATGAAGTATAAGAAAATGTGTATATATATTAACTGTAATGTGTAGCTGACAAATATATGTCATACGGTGTGACACAGCAAAATTTAGAAAACAAGCTGTTATTATTTTGTAATACTAATATTAATATTTATAATATAAAATGCAATAAGAGAGATTTATCTTCATTTATTTTCCAATTTGTTTGCTCTGACACCATTTACGGTTTATTTGTCAACTCCCTATATACAGTATATATACAGTAAATGCTCAGTCTTGACTCTCTGGCCTGATCTTTTCCCTCCTCAATCTGTTTTTAAGCCCCCAGTGGCACATTGGTAGTTATCTGCTCTGTGTTTCTTGGCATTTTGTAATTATAATACTATGAACTTGTATTTGTAAATTCTTCCAACCAAACAGACTTTTCTGTCCAAAGCATATTTTTTCAAACATGAGACATCTGCAACGGCCATTTCATTTACCCTTGATAGTAATATTATTTCTGAAACGGACATTTCGGTGGAAGAACTACCAGTTTGGACACACTCGACTGATTTTAGTTCTCTCATGAGGCTGAAAACCTTTTGACCGAAATGCTTGTGTAAATACTAGAAACGATTTTTGTAGGCAAATAGTGATTGTGCTTATGCGTGCCAAAACTAAAACTTAAAATTCTTCTTGAAATGGACGAGTTGGACCAGATAGTGAAGGAAAAGCAGCCAAGTGTTCAGCTTACAGGGAACTCCTGTTTCAAAAGCATCCCAGATGGAGGCCTTATGAGGTTTAGAGGATGCCAAGAGAGGACAGCTCTGTAATATGCGGAAAGACTGTCTTTTTTTGTTGACATTTTTTGTTGTTAAATGATTTTGATAGTTTATTGAAATTTACACAGTTTTAATGATAAAATGGTACATTCAAGCAATAGACTATTAGTATCCACTATATTCCTCTTACAGTCACATCTTGTTGATTATCCGCGCTCCATCATACCATCTATCGCATGTCCATTGCCCATTTCTGTGTCTCCAGCTGCTACTCGGATCAATAACACTTTTGCAGCCCGATAGTAAACAACATGTAGTAACCTGTCAGCGGATGGTGAAATCCCGATCTGAAATTTAAGAGCGCTGCACAACTGTCACAACACGGAGAATTCACGATACTTGTTTTCCTTTCCGAGCAAAAGTCTCGCTGGAAACCGCAGAACGTGTTACAGTTTCGCATTGCTGGCGTGCTGAGACCTGGTGGGCAAGTAAAATATAAATGACGCCGAAATCAAACGCTGACAGAATACAAGTGGTGCCATCTCTAATGACGATTACACACCGCATAGCTGGTGTTAAATTGAGGGTGATTCCTCCGTGCGTGTTTACAGACGTTTTTGGGTTGAGAGATTTGAGATTAGAGCCACTTTGGGACTTTCTTTCTCAGAAAGCGGTGAAATGGAGACTGCTGTGAGCAATGTTGGAGAACTTACGGATGGCTACCAGATGTAGGCGATGAGGTCTGTCTGTGACTGTTGGGTCTTGGGCGTGGACCCCTGTAGGGGAAACGAGAGCGGGAATCCAGTCTCTGAAGTCAAAGCGTTAAAACACAGAACACCATCAATTATACAGAGACTTTGACAGCTAACAGACTTCTTATTGTCGTTTGAGTGTTCATCTGGTGTGTGTAAGATACATTAATTATTGTTTTTGCATGTGTTTAGCAGTTTAGTTTTCAGTCTGTAACATCAACACGGTGATGGTGAGAAACTAGATGTTAATGGGGTTTCAGAAGCGATTTTATGATTTCAATGTCATCACTACTAACCTTATGTGTGTTAAGTTATACCCAGTTTTACATTTTGTGTTATGTCGTCATGGCAACATAGTTGTAATATCGGATATGACTTGTATTAAGATGCATCCAATGCTGATGTTGCCTCACCATAAAATTGTAACGAATTCTGTTTTGCTCCCATTCTGATGTTTTAATGGTAATGGTTTAATGTATTTTCTTAAGTGTGTGTGTGTGGAGCTAGACGACACGTGTCAGCACCTCCACGTGTGGCATCCAGCAGTCCGGCTTTTTATTTTTTACAAAATCTCCTTCAATAATTTATCCACAGTCTCAGACTCCTTTTTTAGGCGAAATGAAATCAAAATGGGCCTTATTTTGGTCTTAAAGGGATTCACTTTCAAAATGAAAATTCTGTCTTCGTTTACTCACCCTGTTGTCATTTTAAACCCGTGTGATTGAAGAAAGTCATACAGGTTTGAAATGTTAATAATTACAGAATTTTCAATTTGAAGATGAACTATTCCTTCAGTGAGAATTAAAATTGGCAAATGTGGTTTAGGGGGAAAAGTCCTATGTAGTTGGAAAACATACCGAAACCGTATAAAAGTGACTGGTTGCTATGTTAAAACGCGATTACGCCATTTTCATTGTAGGTTATTTCCGCCTTTAAAGCACACAGAGCCACAGGAGAGATGAGAATAAAATGCCAATAGCATTTGCACATGTGTGATGAAATGGAACCACTATCAATAAAATGAAAGACAGCGTTTTAACTGGAGTCTGGCACTGGCTAGTTAAAATCCTAAACTATCGTTTACAGACTGGCACAACCTTACAAAATCTCTAATTTAAATCTGGATTAATGGTATTGACCATCAGATACATCAATGTAAATTGATATTAAAATGAGAGATTTTTCTTGTTAAAGAGTGCTTTAAGAAACTTTGCAGTGATTGAAACTTCGTCTGTCATTTTAATGGCCGTTCGATATGCTCTGGAAACACTGAAGTTGCCTTTTTATACTCCTGTCATTTTAAATTGATATAGTTCTGTACCCAGTTTGCTCACTCGGTGACCAGAAAAAAACTGTTTTTATTGCTACTCTTTGTACGCGTATGGATAATCTCTTTTTTATAGTTCTCCACCCAAGAGCTGCGGTCAGAGTCGCCCTGTGAGCTCCCTCTGTAGCTCACCCCACTGAAATAACAGCAAAACCACTGGTCTCCAAACACACCTGCTTTTCATTTCAGCCCCGCTGATTATAGTCTCTGAGAGAACTGAAGTATTGAGCTGAAGCTCTGTAAGCTTGAGAAGAACTTGAAATGAATCCAAACGTGACGTTCTTCGAGTGTGCTGCTTTATTTCTAAGGTTATAATAACATTGAGCCGTTTATAATTACTCGCAGTGTTATTAGTGCCATAGCAAGCGCCTTTTATAAGTACAGATGTAGTCTGATTGACACACAAAACAGCTTAGCAACTGCATAGCAACACACCTAGCAACCGTCCAGGGCGCCCTAGAAACCAAGCAATGCCCTGGTATCACCGTAGCAACCACCCTAGCTCATTTTATTAAAAAATCGAGTTATTTCGTGAAAGTGCTTTCCTGCAAGTTATTTTGTAGGCTACATTATATCATTCATAAGTGATTTTATTCTGTCTGGTTCATCGTAAAGGTTGACAATCTGCTGTAGTTGGAAATCAATGTTGGAGGACATGAAAGAAAATTGTCAAGCTCCGCTTTCAGGTTATGATAAAGTTGTCCGCATTGTCTCCGTTGTTTCATGGGATTAAACGGACGTTTTGTCTCGGGCTGAAGTGGTCGTTATATGCCACCATGGTTGATGGGGTCTTCAAGCTGCACGTACCAGCAACGCCTGGAAGATTGGCTCTGTCATCCCGCGATGGATGGATGGAAAGAAAGAAATAACCTTTGGAAAGAAAGGGCACTCTTGGGAGATTGAGAGCAGATTGAGACAAAGGAGAAGTTCAGAAGTGAAGATGTTATAAACCCGCTCTTGACACATCTGGTGGACGGGTACTTCTCACGTAGCAGGTGTGAGGTATTGGAAAACACCACTGATTTACAGGTTTACAGGTCCAGATTTGCCTCTGGCATCAAATCACGTGGTTTTCTACGCGTTTGGGGTGTTAAAAAGTGTGAAACAAGCTGAATGTAGAGCTTATGTCTTCTATAACCAATATGACCTGCTAGATATGTTCTCAGCAGGTGTTCTGGTTCTCCAGTCGCCTCTCTTGTCAGCTTGGATTGGTTGGTTTGTTTTCCCCCCTCCTTCAAAAATCAGTGCTGTGTTGTCTAATGTCCAGGGTAAAAATGGCTGAAAAAACTTTTAAAGTTTTAAAATCAATGCAATCCTATAATCACCAGAACACTTCCATTCATGTAAGTGAGATCAAGTTCTAATGTAAAGAAGTTTATCGCTACTGTCCTTCTGAAACCATATTTTGTGAGTTTTATTTTTTGCCAGAATTCATTATTAATAGTCACCCTTTATGTTTGTCACTGGGTCTAGCAATATAACCAATAAAAAGTATTAAAAAGCGCTAGTCAACTTTGACAACACAGTATTTATACAGTATCATTTAAAAAGAACAGTGTTTTTCATGAAAAACAGCGAATTTGGACAGCCGAGGTTTCAGACAGCAACGTTATTTTGAAGTCGAAGGGTGCAGCAAGTCATCACTTAATTAACAACAGAAATGCAAACATATCCAAAGACAGTTTGTGTCAAAAAAGACTTCAAAATGAGTTTTTATTTTTGTCAAAGTATGTTGATTTTACTTTGAGTTGAATAAAAGATCCTATAAAAAACCTTCTCTTGAAGCTGTTTGAACCAAAGTTGTTGTAGAAGCATTTAGGTGGACCATCAATTCTCATGAATTCCTTGCAGTTATCCTTCAAAACAGTTCGGGCTGGATAAAAGTAAAAAGTTCACATTAATTGATCGACTCACGATTTTTAATGACTGGAGAAGACCACGTTTGTCTTGTTTGAAGGCCGAGCACATGAAACGTGCCTCTGAAGGTTGGCTGTAAGGATTAAAAGAAAAAAAGAAAATGAAAGCGTTTGAAATAAAGCCATGCATAATCATTTCCAAGTGTTTTCCTTTGCTGTAGTTGGTGCGAGTTCTTCATCATGTGTGGATGAATTTCATTCACGAAGCTTTACTATTTAAGTGTTGATTTACGCGCAATGAAGGAGGCATTTTGGCATTATGTTGCCATGGAAACTAGTGCTGTATTTGTGTGGGGACAGTACCCTGCGGTCGCTGCTCGGCTCTCCCTTTTATGAGCGAGTCTGCCACGTTGCTAAATTGAAAAAAGCCCCTGAAATGCTAGAAGCATGGATGTCACTCTCGCTTTCTCACACTTTCCCCCGGGGAGAAGAAAGTCTCCTCGTCAGCCTCTTATATCTGAGAAACTCCCTTCATCTTGTTCGCAGAAGACTAGTGTGCATGTTGTCTATTTGGAGTGACTAGGTTTTCATTTTCCATTCCAATTTTACACCAAATTGTATCGTATAGGCTCTGCCCTTATAAAGAACGTTAGTGGTAGCATAGAGCAGATGGAATCAGATGGTAGTTTGGTGACGTATGATAATACAGAGAAAGGTTTTATAGATCAAAGGATTATTGGTCAGATTAAAGGTGTGCATCACTTTAAGGGACAGTTCACCCAAAAATAAAAAGTCTGTCTTCATTTACTCAACCTCGAGTTGTTCCAAATCTGTGTAAATTTCTTTGTTCTGATGAGAAACATATTTGGAAGAATGCTTGTTACAACCATTGACCTTTGATGTCAACATTGATGTCAAAAGTGCCCCAGAACTGTTTGCTTTCCTACATGAAATGGATGTGGATAATATTATATAAAGATATAATATAGTTGGCTTAGATTATATTTTTAATTCTAGAAAGAGTTGGATGAGCGGTGTTTGAGTTTGTAATGAAATATTTGACTTTTAAAGACTTTGGTATTTGCCATTTGCTCCATTCTATTTATTTGTATTGCAATACTGTATATAATATAATGTAATATAATATAATATATTATAATGTAATGAAATGTAATGTAATTGTTGCCAATTGATTAATTCATAAAAAGTAATTAATACAATGGTACTATAGTAAATAGTAAGTTTGTCTACAAAACGTTGGTAATGGAGACCCACTCGAGTCTCTGGTCTGTGTTATGAGGAGGGTCTCTGTTGGCTGGCTGTTCTGGTGGTGGGTTATTGATCTGCCTTATTCAATATGAGCCCAAGACTGCAGACAGAATAAAAAATACACTAACAGCAACCATTCGTCCCCATGGACCAGAGCATTAAACACACTCTCCGAACATGTCTCTCATCCTACACCTTGCAGGAGAAAAAAACTATACAAGCTCTCTGCTCCTCATTTTTCTCTCACTTGCGTTTTCTCCCTTTATTCCCATGATGGTCCTGCACTTTGTCTGAAGGTATCATATATAAAAGCTATTGATTATCCTGAGTCGAAGGGACACCAATCACACCGATGTAAATATTTGATAAGGGAGCCATCTTAGATGAGTTCCATGTTGTTTCTTTGCTTTTTGTCAGTTTTGCTCGTGGGGAAGAGGTGCAGTCGATTAAGATGCTTCTTATGTTGTTTGCCTATCAATAATTTGTGATGATCTTTTTTTACCATTCATTATGCAAGTCTCATCTTACTGGTAGATTATTTCAGTTAGGCTGTAATGGTCTTGGACAAATGTTACAACCTTTCAATTAAAGCCACAATGTGGAATAATTTTGTTATGAAATATCCAAAAATCACTTGCACAGTGTGATATATTTCATGCTGTTGTGTACTTACATTATCCCAAATGTTCCCAAGAATGTGCAAATCCAGAGAAATTCCTATTTAAAATAATTTCCCGTCCCTTGTCTCACTTGTATTTGTCGCATATCAGTGACTTAATATCCGCTGCTCCGCACTACCCTCAGTTTCCGGTTATAGAAACTACGGCAACACGAAAATATGTAGCCAGTAACGTTACTTGTAAATGCTGTGGGTTCATTCCAATTTACTTTTTAAACGACGACTGTATGACTGTTTTAAACACGTAAAACTGTGTAGCATTTCGCTACCAAATCAATTGACAAAGTCCAATATCAGTCGCGGGATAACGTAGCATTACAATCCACATTTCTTGCAAGCTAAGTCACTACGATGATATAAAATAAAATTCATTCATTACCTCGTCTGTGAACATGATGGGCGATCTCCCTACGCCTCTGGATGGTGAAAACTACATGTCCCATAATTCCACTCTCCTACATAACGTCATTTAGCTTCGCCTTTTGTTGTTGTTTCGAAAGTGCGCCATCTAGCGGTCTAAATATTCCATATTGTGGCTTTAATCGGGGCAGAAAGCTTTTTCTGAGTTGGTCCTTCAGTATCATGTAAATGTTCTTTCGTTAGCGCTTAGCAACCAATTTGCCTTGTTGCCAAGGCTCTGACCACTTGGGTTCCACAAAGTCCAGAATTTCCAAGGGTTTGGCAGGGAAAACATTTAGATGGCAAAACCGCAATATATACACACATGTGCATACCATTTCATTTTCAGGCCTGGTTCCAGACCACCACGGGGTCTTCGCAGCTCTTACCACAAACTGACCACCAGAGGTGATGGAAACAAAGCTGTCTGAGATGTGTGGACCACATGTCCTAGTTCATACATTAAAGTCAGTGTTTTAGTACACCTCGCAGTGCACCATTACTTACTGAGATCAGACCTAGGAATAATTTAGGTCAGTCCCAATTTGTGGCATTTGTGCCAAATCTAGTAAGCCTGTTAACATAAAGCCGGTACAGACATCTGTGCCTGAGTACACATGTTGTATTTGTGTTCAGCAGAGAAGCAGAAACTTAGCAGTACCCTAAACTCTCCAGAAACTGAGGCAGCGCTCTGAGTATTTATAGTCGTGTGGATTGATAAAAGTAGAACAAGCTGGATGACAAAATGAGAGAATTACAATTCAGCACGTTAATTACCAATGAATTACCAATAAAGTGACTTTATTTACCGCATGTAAAGGAGGAATGCTATAAAGCATCTTAGCATTTAAACAGTCAAAAAGTCCCTTTCACCTTTATTTCCTGCGCACTCTTTCTCCGTCCTCCTGACGTACACGCTTGCGTTCAAGTGCAGAGAATGACGAGTTCCAAAATTCTGCGCCGTGCATGCTATATGCGGTGATTTAGATTATCTTACTTTATTATTCTTTTTTTGTATCATGCAGCGCAAAGTTCAGTCTAAGTAACGAAACGGTGTACACATTCATTTGCGAGTCATCTGCGGGTGCGTGCGGAACATGCTGCTTCTCTTTACCGGTCTCGCAATACAGAAGACGCGGAGAGACGCGATCCTGCGCTGGGTCATAGCCACACCTTGCGCTCATATACGCCGGGGGTTTCGGTACCCAACCCTAAAAATGTCCCATTTCTTTGCGCCAGCAAAATGATTATTTATGATGTCAAAATGGCATGATCCCCATTGCATAACACTTCTGCAAAGATTCGACTGTGAGATTGGTAGTCAAATCAGGCTCCTAATATCGAAGCATCGAATCTTTGACTATTCGGGGTCACCCCTAATTTACTCAACAATTGATTTCTGATTCCTTTTACCCCAAAATTATTGCGGATTGCTGCTTTAACCGGCACCCATTCACTTGCATTGCATTATGTGTGCCGGTGCTGTTCGGTTATCAACATTCTTCAGAATATCTTCTTTTGTGTTCTGCGGAAGAAATAAAGTCATACAGATTTAAAATGACAAGAGTGTGAGTAAATGATGACAGAATTTTCATTTTTGGGTGAAATATCACTTTGAGAGATGAAAGTTATGGTGCATTTGATGCCGGGTGTAATTGTTGTTCTAAAATATATGATTTCATTGTGATTTTTGCCTGCAATTTTTACTTGCGTGACTGAAATAGCTGCCCAAAGGTGTTGCAAACTTCCTTAAATTGACTTTGGTATCGGCTGTGTAAAGGGTTCCGAGTCATGTCAAATCGACTCGGAACTAATCAAATCCTGTGTGACATGAGTGAAAGACGCTTATGTTGCAACCTTGTATGACCTCTTTCACACCTCTTCATACCAGTGTAGTAGCAGTAAAGCTCAGTTAAAGATGTTGATTTATTAATTAAGAGGGACAGCTGTCTTATTGATCATGAAACATCTACAGCTTTTAATTAATGCTAATGTGGTAGTAAATCAGAGCAGCGGTTAATGGATTTGTAGATGGATATGCTCGAAAGTGTAAATTATAAACAGTGTGCTGTAATGCATTCTGCCCATTGATTATTAGTGTTACTGTTGTTTAGCAGTACAGTGCAGCTTGCGCAGACAGATTTTCAGGTTTTATTTTGGGGCTTTTGAAACTTTAATTTAAAACAGATAGTGGAAAAAGGACAAGAAAAGGAATGAAATGTTACCAGCCATGCTCGGGCACACCAACCCAATGTGTTCAAGCATGTGTGCTAACCTACTTTTCTTGATGCAGAGAATTGATATCTATACAGACAGTTAATTACATTTTCCAGTTTTGTTTCTTACTGAAAAGAAGCACAAGAATTAGAGATACATTACGGGCTAATGCCTAGTAGGGTTGTTTTTGTTTTGAGTTATTAATTACAAAACAGATTGAGTCAGCCGCAAAGTCTTAGCATGACATGCTGTTGCTAAATAGCAAACGACACCTTTCTAAACCACGTTCACCTTTAACTGCTTTCAGAAATTGCCTTCGCTCTGCACTCCATTAGCACAATCCAAAGTTCACCATTAGTTGCTTGGGAAAAAGGCTCTCTCTCCCTCTCTCTCCACCTTTAAGGGAAATATGTCGGAGGCATTGTGCTGTGGTTGATCGGACCTGACATGTTTGGGATGTGTTTGCAGAAATATAGGGTTTGCTTTTAGTTCAGGGCCAACATGGGAGTCTGGCACGGCGTCCCTGAGGGGAAGTGCTCTAACGCACATACACCAATCACTGACTCGCTCGGCTCAACCATAACCCAAGTAGTTGTGTGTTTGTGCGCACACGAACGCGGCTGCCACGTGCCTACGGTTAGCCTGATGCTGAGCCCCGATGTTTGTTATGCCTCGCTGGAGAAGCTGACTAGAAATGAAGACCTCCCTCAGATAACATCTCCTTTTCTCATTTGTTCACATCTCGTCTCTAAGTTTTGTCCCATCTCTTCTTGTTTCTTGGTGTGTCCTCTCTTTTTGTGATATCTCAATTTTTTTGTTTTACTTTTCCATTTTCTCGTCTTGGCTCCTCGTGTCTCCATTTAGTTTTATTCTTCTATCATCTTGTCGCTTCTCTTCATGTCTCAGTGTAGTTTTTCCCTCATCTCTTCTCATGTTTTAAATTCGTTTTTTTCTCCTTTTCTCGCCTCATCTCTTCTCCTTGTCTCAGTTTCTTTTTTTCTTGCCTCTTTTCCTCGTGCTTCTTCTTGTCTTATCATCTCAATTCAGTTTTTCCTCATCTCGTCTCTTCATTTTTCTTCTCATCTAGAGTTAGAATGGCTACTGTAACTTTAACACTTCTAGACATGAGATTGTGGGTGGATTTGTCCCTTTTTGACCCAACCGTGGGTTGAAAATCTTTTTTTGTGTATTTATTTCACAAACACACCAATTTGTCACATTTAAGTTAAATTGAGCTTTCTCTATTTGATTATGACATGTGCTCCCAAAAACATCATTTTCCTTTTCTTTCTCTTTGATAGCATGTCGGTCAGGCTTCTACAAAGCTTCTGCGATGGATGCATACTGTGTAAAGTGTCCCCCGCACAGCTACTCCCATCAGGATAAGGCATCCGAATGTGTGTGTGAGAGAGGCTTTTACAGGGCAGAGATGGACTCGCGCTCTATGCCTTGCACGAGTAAGCCGAGCTCTCAAAATTGCCCCAAAATTTAATATTATGTTTAATTTAGATAAATAATCATTATTATGGTTACTTATGTGGTTATACAGTGCATGATAACCGTGTAAGTTTACAATTGCTGTGGTTTATGTTCACATTAACCAGGGCCGCCCTCAGCACCCGGCAACCCGGTTTCCATGGTGAACGAGACGGCGGTTACTCTCGAATGGAGTCCTCCTCGTGACAGCGGTGGCCGTGGAGATGTCACCTACAGTGTTCACTGCAAGAAGTGCTCGGGTGAAACGAGCGCCGGTCGAGACGGCGAGAGGTGCGTTCCCTGCGGAAACGGTCCACGCTTCAACCCGAGGCAGTTTGGCTTGATGCATCCCAGAGTTCTGATCACAGAACTGCAGCCCCACACAAATTACACCTTCAGTATAGAAGCCCTTAATGGAGTCTCGGATCTCAGCCCCAGTCCACGCCAGCTGGTGTTGGTGAACGTCACCACCAGTCAGACAGGTGAGATGATTCACGTTTCAGTTCTTTTTTTTCTCTAGGAAGGATGTTTCATCTTATAGGAGGGCAGTAAATGTCAGTAACAATTTTACAAGGACATGCAATATATTTTTCTTATTTGGCCTTTTCATTTCTGTTACACGTGATATGTCACGATTCGTGAAATTGATGTATGTACGTTTTAAGGTTGCGGGTTTATGTAGCGCTGAAGGTCCTTCACAGCGTGTTTAAACATCCGTATGTTACACATTTATCTCTCCCACGCTTCGAAATCTCTTAAGGCTTTAGTCACAATTAATCTCATATCCTTTTCTTATATTGAACGTTACGCGGGCGTGTTGTCCTTCGAGTGCGTTCTCGTGTGACCTTTAAACCCACACTCATTTTACGCCTCGAAGCCTCTCATTGGTTGAGAGGAGGAAATGTCTCTTCTCATCTGTAGTATAGTATGATTCAGCTCCTCGTCAACACACAACGGGCGAGCAAGAATGAGAGAGAAAGACGAGCAAACAAGAGCGAGCGTCAAAGAGTAAGAAGTCCAAGCGGAGAGTCGCTCAGGATGCCTAGATCAACAGCCTCTCACTCTTATGAGTACTGACAGTGCTGTAACCGTGGTAACGCCACCGGAGGCGGGGACAGCTCGAGGTGTATGTCACACTGATTGGCCTACATTTCGAGTGCTTGGCCTCTGGTCCACGCCGCTTGAAATATTCAAGAGACTGTTCGCCGTGTGTCGAGAGCTCTTGGATGATGTAGTGGTTGTTTTGTGGGATGAGGATATTGCCGCGCGTGTTTTATCAGCAGGTGTGATTGATAGCACACTGAATATTTATAAATGCAAAGTGTGAAGTAACACAACATCACATGAATACATCAAATAGCGTTGACAGATATGTGACTTTATAAAGGACAGACAGAAAGCAAGAGGCATGTTTTACTTTGAATATGTAGCGAATTCGTAGATCATTGCGTTAGCACTAAAGGTAATGGGTTTGGTAGGGAACACACATAATGAAAAAATGCATATAAATTGCATTGTAAGTTTGGATAAAGGCATATGTCAAATGTGTAAATACAAATATGCCACATCAGATGTTTGTGTTACAATACCATCACATCACCTTTAAATGTAAAAGCATTCTATATTGCATAGCGTGTCACATTCCATGTTATATAAGATATTTGTGGCCTTTTTAACTCATTACAGCGATTTAAAACCTGAGGTTGTTTTTGACGCAAACCAATGTTGAAGTGTCAGCGTATCTGTTTGTTTATCACTGAGTGTTTGTTTGTGTACTCCGGTTCACAGTGTCACGTAAGCGCCGTAAGGCATATCCCAGTATTGCACGGTTAAGTCTTTTACGTTTCTTGCTCACACAGCTCATTAAAGATCGAAACGTCAGCTCCTTCATTCATCACGAGCTTCCGGGGCCCGAAACGGGAGGCCCTCGTTTGTACTCACAATCTGACACCATCATTAGCACCTCTGCTTCTCTGTCGGCTCAGGGCGGGCGAGAGTACCGCTGCCGTACCAACAGACATGCGAGGTACCCTGGCTCCTTGCCAGCTATGTAGTGTAGGGTGAAAATTACAGCCAACGCGGAATAATTTATCGCTCCCAAAAAAGAGAAGACTCTCGCTTGCCCCGCCAGACCTCTCATACTCTTTAATTAGAAGTGCAATTAATCCTCTTTTACATAGAAGATCAATCTCGATTCATCATCCTCTCTTTCTCTCTTTCAGTAAGTGTCATCTTAAAGGAAAGAAAGGGCACCGACAGTGTAACGCTGGCATGGAAGGGTCCAGAACCTTCTGATGGGACTGTGGTGGAATATGAGGTCACCTATTATGAAAAGGTTAGTAGCCGTGGTCTTTCTCAAGCGCAAACAACATCATCTCGGTGACCTTTTGCCTCTCTGTGGGTCTTTTCTGCTCTGATTGGGCATATGGCACAGTGACTTTCTTCAGACCCCCGGAAGAAGCTGTAATGTTAACAGAGACAGGCTCTGTTTGGACCCAATTATTATTCATGGACATTGAGTGCCTCCCGGAAACCCTTCAGACTTGTCACATTTTTGCTTGATGACATTATTTTTCACAACACTTATGTGTGATGTTATGTAAGCATGTGACACATGCGCTTTGTTTAGATAGAAAATCAAATGTTTGCCAAACATAACACAAAAGAGCACTTAAATCAGATGAATTACTATTGCAACAGTTATAGAAGAATAGAATAGAAGAATAAAATGAGCTTTATTGGCCAAGTATGTTTCCACATACGAGGAATTTGTTATAGTGACAGAAGCTCCACAGTGCAACAGAAAGACAGCAACAGGACAGAACACAGATGATAAAAAAAATAATAATAATATACAATAATATAGAAATAGGCAATGTAATGTTATTATGCCACAATTATGAAATAATCACTTTATTTAATAATTGTCACTTTACTGTGATTGTAGTCTGAATTGGAGTCCATGTAGAGGTATATACAGAATGTCTTTCCGAATGTCCACATTAGCTGTTTTTCATGAAATGGAAAAGACACTTTTAAAATGATAAAATACCATGTTGTCAAAGTTGATAAGCACTCTTTAATACTTTTTATTTGTTAGATATTTGTAAAACCCAGTGACAAACATAAAGGGTGACTGATACAAAGCATGAAATATGGAGATACAAGGTTTCAGAAGGACGGCGGCGATATGTAATTTATGAATTAAGCGGACAAAACAAATGACAATTTGTTTAACAATTAATTGTATTAAAACAGGCAATTCATTGCCATAATCGCAATTATTTATTGGACAATTAAATTTCATAATTGTGACTGCCCTAATCGCAATCAATACCATACACATCTAAACAAACAAATCCAATTTTATTACTTTCAAAATGTGAACATGACAATGTGAACAGTCAATCCAAATTTAAAACGTTTTATTCAGTACCGAAAGAGCTTTAGACATCATTCATGCTAGCTGTAAAGTAAGTGATTTCATGCCGTTAGTCACTCACGTCTTTTGTTGACACCCTCCTGTACCGCATTATTGGTCTGTGTGGCAGACAGGGTGACTGGTAATTATTATGATTTATTCAGGTGATTATGGGCTATGTGGCTTTTAGATGGAGCACACAGATGGACAGGCTTGGCCGCCGCTGTGTCCATGATCCGTTTGATGCTGTCTGTTTGGCCCTTAATAGATTTAATAGCACCACAGGAAATATGGCCATCCCTCTTTCTCAGGGTGTGGCGTTCCTGCCCGGAACGCTAGTTCTCCCCGTGTGCCTCTTTAGCGAATGGCTTACACGAAACAACACGGATATCAATAAGCCGTGAAATATTAACACGAGCACGCCGTATGGAATTCTCCGTAGGGTTGGAGAGTGGGAATTGGACAATGAGGCGACAACTCCCAGTCAATAGGATTAATTGAATTTATCTGGATAAATTCCAGTTACTTGGAAGCCGCTGTTAGTTGTCTAAAAATGCTGAAATCTGCTCTTTCTTTGGAGTTCATCAGACTTGGTGAAAAGCATTGTGTTTAGCAATTGATGAGAGCTGCTTGACTGAGCACTAAATTCCAGGGAAGCCATCCGAGCGAATTGATAATTGGCAATTGACTGATGTGAATCCAATCTGCATGCTTTGTTCTCGGGTTCTTCATTTGTTTCGCTGAATGTTGGCCAAATCTATTATGGATGATTCGGCAAAGTCTTGCTTTTACAACCACAAGGGATTTTTTAGGTTGTGATAGAGATTGAGCTTCACACTGTGTTCATGGGGCTCAGTTGAGTCTCACACTCACATAAATTGTATAATGTACCTTAAATGCACTGTAACTCGCTTCGAATAAAAGTGTTTGCCAAACGCATAAATGAAATTAAAAAAGGTTGAGCTAAAACCAAAAGTTTATTCACTCTAAAATTGCTGGGTTGTTTCAACAAGTAGTTGTGTGAAATATAGACAAACCCAGCCTTTTGTTTAAAATAACTGGTTTAAAATGGTTTCAAATGTTCATATTACCCCAACACAGGTTGAAACAACACAGCACAGGTTAATCTGAACTAGTCTCAATATACCGGTATTGTTAATAATTGTGATATTCAAAATCATGGTTTTTTACGCAACCGTAAAGCTTTTGGCAACAATAACCACGAAGTAAAAACCAGATATCGTGACATCTCTAATTTGAACCCAGCGGTTGGGTTTGTCCATATTTTACTCAACCATGGCTTGTAACATCCCCGCTGTTTTTACAGTGAAAAAAAAACATCCTTTTGTATTCGTTGCATGCTTTAGAACCAACAAGATCAGAACTACACAGTGCTGAAGACCAAATCGAACAGCATGACGGTGGATGGACTCAAGCCAGGAACCACATACGTTTTCAGGGTTCGAGCCCGTACAGATGGTGGCTATGGCAACTACAGGGGGGAGATAGAGTTGGAGACACGCCATGAAGGTGAGCGAAGAACCACCAAATCCCTTGCGTATACCTTCATAAACCATCTAGTCTCTCTAGCAATGTTTCTTTTGTTTAAAATCTCTCATCTAACAGTGAAGTTATCACTTTGTAGTGTGCTTTTGTCGCCAGCTTTTGGGTCTTTTTGTCAACAGGTCCAAATGTTCTAAATGGATCTTGATCTATAAAATGCATATAAAAATCTGATTGGACGAACTGTCCTATCACATCTCAGATCCCTTTTAAATGTATAAACGTGCTTGTGTCACCAAACCCCTTACAATCACCTTTACAGCTGAATATTTTTACATTTTAAGGCCACTCTGGAAATGGGCTTTGCTTTCGTTCAAACCCTAACCTGTGTCATTTCCATCAATTTGTCGTTTACCCCGAGCAGATAGAATTTCCAATCCACTGTGCGCATAGAAAGAGGCTGTGAAATATTCATACGTGTGAACACGCTCAATTAGTCCCCTGAGACGGGTGAAGCTCCTCACACACTGTAGTTTCCTCTTTTTTGCTGAAATGTTTGAAGTCTGAACATGTAGATGTTCTGTCAGCGTTCCTCTGAAGTGTGAGAAGCGTCATCTGAGAGTTGGCAGATGCCCCGTTGTTTGTCTCATAGTTTCTGTACCATATGGTACATGCCACTATTTTGTGTGCATAATTAGCGAGAGACGCTTTCTTAAATCTTGTTTTTTACAGCATCTTCTCTAGAGATTTACTGTAGCTCAGTTGACATCCGTTCCATTTGATTTTGTACTGAAAACACATTAATAATGTATATTTTTGTTTGTGATAACACATTGTAAGTGATGGCAGTAGCTATAATAGAAATATAAACCATGGTTTGTTGTACCATGGTATTTTTTTTCCTACAGCTTCCAGAGTTTAGGATATTGTTTTTTAACACGTGCCATAGTTTAATGTTAACATAGATGGCTAGTTGTGAACACCAGAATAGTTTTGTGTCATGCCATATGGTGCTTACTCCAGTTTTAAAGCTGCCATAACACACGCAGTTTCTGCCAATCTCGTATTAATCTTGAGTACCTATAGAGTAGTATTGCATACTTCGTATCTTCAAAGAGTATTTGGTTTGATCACATTTATAAAAGATAGATACAGCTGTACGATTATTTCCGGAAAAATACGACCTCCTGGGGGTGTGCAAGGGGAGGACCTAAATCACGAGCACGCAATAGCCTTTATCCCTGCATAACTGTTGATTCACTATAAGTTCGTGTTGTTTACATTATGCATGTACGCGCCGATTGCCAGCAAAACACAGACATATGACTCGGTTTCACTTACCGCACGCAGTTCATGTCCGGCATCTTTTAGCGCTGGGACCGCTCCATCTATCAGTTTCAAACGATCTGCAAATCCAGCATTATATCCACCGTTTATATAACATTCATCACCCAAATGCCGTGAACAAACAGACACACCTAAACTTTACTATCGCAAGAGTAACAAGCTGCAGCTGCAGGCCCACAGTGCAGCCAATCTTGACGCAGCGCAGCCAATCTCGATGGTAAGCGGGTCTCGCTCGTCGGTTGGTGCGTGGGCGGGCTATTTCTTTTGACTTGCCGTGCTTTTCAGGTGGAATTGCCCAATTAAAGGAATAGGATCACTGTTACGAAACAGGGATCCAGACTTTCCGAAACAAGCTTGAGTGCTGGGGGAGTGTATCAAGCACAGAAATACTACGTCATACATCCAACTCGGTTTTTGACAAGTTGACCATGTTAAGCATGAGAAGCCAGCACGTTTAACATTGTAAAGAAGTCAGAATGCATGAAATACCGCTGCTTGCCCCCTTTAACAAAATGAAACAGAACAAAATGATTATATGATTTTTATGTTTTATAGTTTTATAAAATGAAAACAAATGATCAATTTTATTAATACAGTTTGTTGTATAGTTTTTATAAATTCATATTAGTTGAAAGAAAGAAATGTGATTTAATGTGCTGAAATATTGGTAAAGTCCTATTGTAAATCATGTTGGTAAAAAACTCTACAAATAATTTGTATGCTCTGATATCAACTTCTCTTTCTGTTTCTCAGACATGTTGGCGGTCGGAGACCCCAACCAGCAGACTATTCTTGCTATTTCTGTAGCTGGTGGTGCAGTCCTGCTGGTCTTACTGGTGGCTTGTTTTGTCGTGAGTGGACGGTAAGAATCATTTACTTCTCTTCTCTAAACTTTTTCTTCTTGTAAAATCAGTCCTTAACTAATTCTATACAATAAAAAACCTGAATGGAATTACACTGAGTCATAAATGAAAAAATGCCGTTATTGGCTTCTGGCTGTGCAGACTCGGAAAAAAAGAACAGTGCTAATCGGGCTTGTTTTACCATCAACAAATTTACATGAAAGATCAACCAAGAGTGTTTCATTTAATCAGAGAGGAACTGCAAATACAAAAAGACAGAATCGGCCAAATGAGATGTTGTAACGTGTCTGTTTGGTTGTGTATGCTTTTATTTGTTTGCATGTTTTTATTTACACAAAATCAAAAGGACACAAAATTGGTTAGCCCTTTGATTGCACAGCGAGATCTATAGAGATGAAAGGAGACACTTGAGAGAGAGACACACGCACACGTCAGTAGAAAGAAAGAGTTGGAGCGTTTGTATGGCTGGAAATGAGGGATCTAATGAAATGGAAATGAAAGGAAAGAGTGGATCAGAGGAAAGCAAAAAAAACAACACTCTCAACGACAAGTAATGGCCAGGTTTCAATGACTCATGAGCTGAGTGTAGGTGGGTGTGCTGGACAGTATTCTTTAGATTGTTATATTTCTTCTGTCGCTCAGGAAGTGCTTATGAAGAATAAAAGAGTGATCGAGTGGACATCTCTGGACTATTGGATGCTATATGATACAGTTTGTTCTAACACAGAATGAGATTTCAGTCTGCTTTGCAATTTGTAACCCATAATGCACTGTGACAGAGAGGTCCCGTAGGATGTGTCATGTCGGCCAAGTTAATGCCTGCGAGCCAGAACCTTAGGGCCGCCACAGTTTTCCTCCCCCATGTACTGTACGTGCGAGTGCTGGTGGGAAGACCCTCAAGGATGCAATAAAAACAAGCTTGATACTGATTTTGTATGACACGCTTGCAGTGTGAAACTAAACTTTCATTCCATGCAGTCATTGCCATGGCATTGGTTTGTTACATAGACTTACAGTAACAGGGTATTACGTTCACAATACCCAGCTGGGTTTTTTACACTGCTTTCAAAATGCATAAAGCGCTATTTAGAGTTTTATATGATTAATTCCTGATTTCTTTACTGAGCTTTAATACGTAACACAGTTTTTTATGAAGTGAAACTTCGTTGGCAGTGGGAATAATATAGGCAAGATGTTGTGAGCTAAAGTGAGGGTTCGTCCAAAAATGAAAATTCTGTCATTTACAAACCCTCATGTTATTTTAAACCTGTATGACTTTTTTTGACAGAACATAAAAGATATTTTAAAGAATGTTGGTAACCGAACAATGGCGCTACCCATTCACTTCTATTGTATAAACACAAAACCAATCATACCGCCGTTGTTCGGTTATAAGACATTCTTCAAAATATCTTCTTTTATGTTCTGCAAAAGAAGAGGGTGAGTAAATGATGACAGAATTTTCAGTTTTGGGTGAACTCATCCATTAATTCCAGTCATTTTTTTAATGAAGTACTAGAAAAAGTCATTATTCAAAAGGGGTGCCAGCTCTTATCAGTTAACACACCAAAGTTAAAGTTATTTGAAGGAATTTGGAGGCATGTTCTTTGTCTTTTGTACTCAGTTGAGCTGGCAAAGATTGTAGCCAAATTTCAAGCACTTGATGAAAAACAGATCTGATTGGCCGCTTGAAGGTGTTGGCAGATGGTCCTCATTCGTTTTTGTTTTTTTCTCCCGTTTTCGGCTTGCATCTTGCATTTTAATTGCATTTCCAGATACATGTTGAAAACTTAAGATCCACTTGATTGTTCCTCTGAAACGTTCCGGCGCGATGACAGATGCTGCAGTACCTCAAACAGGTGCCTGCTAACCGTGGACGTGCACATTTGCAAGTCTGAGAAGCCTCGTATGCCAGCAGTGAAAATGGAGCAGAGCTGAAGACTTCAGGCGATTCCCTTTATTTGCTGTTGGACGACTACCAGACCATTCGCTAACGCCATGCTGGATGAAACTATTGCAGTTTAATAATGAAATCTTGAAGCCGCATGGCCTTTTACTGCAGAAATGATGAATTGATTGTTGGTTATCACATTAAATGGTCCAAGAGGGTGTATTGAATTTCTTCAGTGCGGTCATTTCATTTCTGATCGGTCTGGTTCTGTGTGTGTGTGTGTTGTGTTAGGAAGCTTTTGGTGGTCTTTTTTTCTGGCACAGATTTGGGATGTGGTAAATCTCACGATGGAGAAAAATTATGATTCGTGTAACAAAACACATTTGAAACTCATAAAGCAGTAAACAATTTAGCAGCTGCTCTCTGACAGTTGATTATTTCATGGGACTCGTTTAAATCTTAATGACCGAGTCAATTATTCAATTGTATCAAATCATACAAACAGAAAATTGTTCCCAGCGTAATAAAGTTTGGATGGCAGGCATCATTACAGAAAACATACGAAATGTACCCTGGAACCAAAAGGTGCACAGATTGCAGTCTGTTCATCTGCGCTAGTTTTGAACACTTCGAAAACCAGCATTAAGAAGAAAAATAGTTTTGGTACATCAAATCGTTTTGTGAATTTTGAAATGAAGCAGCGGAGTATAGAAGACAGAAGCATCATCCAGCTTTGCCGTGGTGTGGCATAACAATACATTCTGTATTTCCTGTATACTGTATATTATGGTGTATAGAAAATCTGAACGCTGTTATTCACTTGAATGTTGAAGACGGAAGGACTGTTTTATTATTTTTGTTTGATTGAATTGCGGCATTACCTTCATAACCCTTGGGAACCGTACAGTCCACCTTATCCAGCTCACAAATGTCTATTTGTACACATGTGTGGAAATATGCCAACATGTGCAACTGCACACACGAACCAGAATTATCATGCCATTCTGAAATGCTTGAGTGACCGTGGTTGGTTTCGTGCTTATTTTTTCCAGATAGTTCCATCTGGACTATTTCCCTGCCTTTCCCAGCAGAAATGACGGCCCGTCTAACACATGAATATCTCACTTTTGGTACACAGCCGTGATTCAGTCAGAATTTCATTGTGGTCCAGGGCTGGGTTTGATGGTGGGCCAGCCATAGATGTGTTCAGACATTGGCACATTCTAGAAGATGATATGTTGGATGCCATATACATGAATGTGCATGCTTGACATCCCCTTTCTCTTCAATTAGCGTAATTAACAAACTGATGGAGTCGTTGCTTTTAAGACGGCTGTCGGAAGAGCCTCAGAATTGATGAATGTCTGTTTCCTCCAAACACACAATCATTTCCTGCTTTTATAATAAGCCCGACTGTTAATCTCTCCAAGGATGACAGAGGCATCTCTAAGGGCAGCATTGTTATTTTGTAGGTGAGAGCGGCAGAAGAAAGACATAATGATGTTTTTGTGACCGCTTCAAATTTGATTGTTCTTTGTAAATGTACCGTACAATCTGAATACCCAAAAAGGCTAAAATATTCAGTGAATTCTTTTTTTGTCATTTCTACATTTACAAATCACTAATTACCATTTCTTTTTATTTGTATGTACAATAATGACATCATGAGCATTCTTTTTGTTTTGTTTTCTAAAAGTGCTTTCGATTCAGATGATGTTGATCAGAGCAGATGTTGAATGGCTGGAAATCTATTTCCCATGTTTGAATAACGTTTTTAATTAGATGTTTGTCTTTTTGTTTATGTTTGTGAAATGCATCAATACGTCCTTGTTGTAGATCTCAACAGGCTCTGAAAACTGGCCAGAAATCGATAATAAGCCATCGACCAGCCTCACAGATGCTTCAACTCTTTGTTTGAAGTTTTACTAGATAAAATACACGCTTCGGTGGGCTGTGGCAAATTAGCATTGTCCTTTAGGAGAACCGGCACATGGAAAGGACGTCTAAACAGCCGAATTTTGTTCTGTGGTGCGTGCCACCCGCTAGGATGTATTGACCATGCCAAAGGCTTGGCATGTTTTTGAGGCGGCCAAAACTTGGGGTTGGCTGGTCGGTCATCCACTGCAGGCTGATCAGATGTCAAGACCCAGCTGGAGGCTGCATTAACTCATTAGCTGAATGAAATGGAGGATCATTATGTAATGAACTAGTTTAAGGGTCAGAGGACAGAGAGGTCTCATTAAAGAGTCATGCTTTTAATGTTTTATGTTCACACCTCATCATCTTATGTTGAAACTCTGCAAAACCAATTAGTAGTCTTTTATGATGTCTTGGTCTAATGGTATCTAGTATATTTCTCAAGGCTGGTGTTCTGAGCTGGTTACCCCCTTGAACAAATTAACCCCTCCAGAGCTTCAAATAGAGGGCAGAAGTGAAGTTCAAATTTTACTCTGTTAGATGCTTCGCCCACCAAAAAATGATTTTGCTTTAGTGTTCAAAAAGATATTTGAATATAGATTTCCAAATATTTCCCAAGATTCTTGTCAGATTTTTTATGGATTTAGACTATCTTAGTTTTCTGTCTCTCCATGTATTCCAAAAATTGACTTGATGATGGTGATATCAGATCTCTGTTTGGACCGTACCGTCTGTTGTCAGACTCTTTGTTTATACAAAAATCTCAGTTGATTATTACAGTTAAAGTGATAGTTCACCCAAAAATGAAAGTTCTGTCAACATTTACTCACCCTCTTGTTATTTCAAACCTGTGTGACTTCCTTCTGCAGAACACAAAAGAAGATATTTTGAAGAATGTCGGTAACCGAACAACGGCGGTACCCATTGATTTGTATTGATTTTGTGTCCATACAATAGAAGTGAATGGGTACCGTCGCTATTCGATTAACCGCATCCTTCAAAATATCTTCAATATAACAGCTTTGATATGACAAGAGGGTGAGTAAATAATGACAGAATTTCCCTTTAATATCAAAGAATGTTTGGAAAACTATATGAATATTTTGTACTTTTTTAAAGATGTTTATATTTTTAATGCAAGTTGCCTTAAGGGATAGGTAAATGACAAATTAGGGAACGCCACCTTTTCTTCTTCTTTTTTTTCTTGTTTTTTAATGTTTTATATTTATTGCAGAAAGGACAGACAGTTTAAGAGACTCTGATTTTGCACTGCAACACTCGGCATCCCTCTTTTAAACACACACACATCCAGAAAAAGAGAACAACACCATATCAGCAAATACAGCACCACGGCACGTCACCTGCAGATACACACTGCGAGAGCGAAGAAAAGACAGAAGAGGAGTAGAAAGAAACTGGGTCAGAGACAAAAGGCATCCAGCGGTGTAGGGCTGTACGACGTCTTTATCAGCACACAAAAGGGATTTCAGGAATGCTACCGAGTTGAAAATGTGTTAATTGCACACTCCTAGACGCTAGTCTGCCGTGTTTTAAAAGATTCTGCGCTAAAAAGGAACATGCAAATATGCATATTACATTTAAATGAGCGCACTCACAAACCTGGGCGTGAGTGACGGAGAAGTTGAAGGGTGGGATCACACTTCACTTTAGAAGCCTCCCGGGCGTCCCGCAGCGAGGGAAGTGTTTCATCAGCGCGCCGATCTGGGGTACAGCAGGTGCGAGGGGATGGTATCAGTCTGCGGCACCTCAAGGGACAACAGGCCAGGTTAGAGAGCAAACATGACTTTTTCGGGAGGGGTCGATTTACTCTTCCTGATTACCACATGCTTCAGACGAGCGGCCCACTTCCTCCACACCCCACGAAACCCTGCGCGAGCATGTTCCACTTAATGGACCGTGCGTGTCGCACATGCGCCAGTTTAAGATCGGAGGGGCAGGGGGCTTGTACCTGCACACAGATGCTCGCCGGGCCTCCAGCATTTATTTTAGGGCGTGTGGGTGGCTGATGAACAGGTGGGGTCTCTCTCGAGACCCCCGGTCTCATTAAAAGCAGCAGAGAGGAAACAACGCACATGTACCCCTAAACCCCCCACCAGACGGGGCTGAAAAGAAAGATTTACCCCCCGCAGCTCCGTAGGGAGACGCAACAGACCGGATTAAAGCGGACATGAATGAACCCAGCAGTTTTCCTATTATGTAATAGACCCCTAGGTCTGCTCTCGCCCCGATGATGCGACCGCTTCGGGGGCAGCTGAACACGCTGAAGCTCTTGAAGGATGCACTCTGTGTCCTCTATTGATTAGCATTGTTAACTGTGTATAAAATCAATACTCGAAGCAAAATACTGTTAAGTCTGGCATGCGATCGTTCACCGCAGCTGCTGCAAGAGGATTGCGAGCTTGATTAGAGATCTGATTGAAGGGTAGTTGATGTTTTTTAGGGTAATTTGGTAAGATTATAAGCACTCTTGGCTTTACGGTGGAGCTGGGTGCGCTGTAAAAACAATTTCAGGCCTCAACACAAAAAAGAGTTTATTTTTTTAACTCAATGTAAGTGTAAGAAACAGTCTCAAGTTGTAATTGGAAATTGTGCCAATTGAAATATTTAGATGTAACCGGTCATTGACATTGAGTTGAAGTCTGATTTTTTTACAGTGTAATGGTGTTGGTCAAAGCTTACTAAATCACAAATTATAAATTGAATGATATACATTTGGAAATATGCATGATTAGCTAAGTGTACCAAGCTGTGTAAAGTGCAGAAGTATGCAAAATTGGCAGACATTGTGCCAATGTCTTTCATAAAACATAAAACACTCACAGCGATCCTCTAATCTTTTTTTATTGAATGTCTGCTCATTCTTCACGTCAACTCTACTTTTCTATTCATTTATTTCTCTTTCCACACATTTCAATGCATTTGATGAGTGGATATTCTTTTGTTGAGCTCATGGTCCCATTGGAACAGATGTACGGTAGGAGTTTTTTTCATTTCTTTTTAATCCACCTGGTCCCCAGCCGAGCTGCCAGTCAATAGATGTCCCCCTGACATCCTCCAAATGGATCTTGTCTAGATCGTCCTCATTTCTACACACCGTATAATTACTATAGTTAGGCAGTCTTTGCCATCACATTTTTGGCAAGCTGTTGGCATGTTCTGTTAAAGACATGCCATGAAGAGTGTGTGTGCGCGCGTGTCACAAAGAGGATTAAATGAATAATGAACATAATAATCAGTCATACGTCGACCACCTTTCCTCCCCGGTGTATTGGGATATTTGTTATCTGGGGCGTTTCCTTATTCATGGTCCCAGTGTGAGAGAAATGATGTAGTTAATGATAAAGTCAGAAGTGTCTGGATTGTATTTTCCTGTTCTGTGGCATGAACTGGTGCTAAAGAGAGGATTAGCGCAGTGAATTTCCACACGGGGGGAAGAGAAATGGACTCATAAGACACATAATGTTTAAACTACGTTGTAAAAAGATGAAAGAAGAATATATATAGCCAGACCAGACCGCTGTAGATTTCATTCTGCGCTGTGTTTTCTTTGTCAGGGGAAATTGTTGTTAAATTTATGCATGTGAATCAGACTGTGTTCTGTTGTGCTGGTCTGTGTTTTTGTGCTTATTGATATACTATTGTTTCAGGCGCTGTGGATACATTAAGGCAAAGCAAGACCCAGAGGAAGAGAAAATGCAGTTTCAGCACGGACGAGGTAATGTATGCGTTATTTGAGTCTGCATAGGAAATCACTTTTTGAACGTTGTTATAAAAGAAAAAGTACAATTTGTCATTTACTCTCCCTTAAGATGATCCAAACCGTATGACTTTCTTTTCATCTTGAAACACAGAGCGAAATTCGGAAGTATGTACTGTTTTTTTTTTTCAATTCAGTTACATTTAATGAGGAAAGTTTCGGTTTACAAACACCTAGTAAAACATCATATTCCATGTTTTCAGTGCCCATATATTATTATTATTATTTAAAGACCAGACTGAGATTTGAGTTGAGCGGATGAACTATTCCTCGGAGCTCTAGGTACTGCGTGCACTCGCAGCAGCTTCTAAATGCTCTCGGTCACAATATCTAATGTAATTCATCAAACACTTAGAGAGATGGTTAGAAATGATCTCAACAAATGGGCTGGCCAGCCTCACGGCACACAGTTCTGTCTGGATGGATAAAGAAGATGCATGTTTTTCCAGCAAGCGTTCTAGTTATCGGTTAGAGTCTCTGCGGCTCTCTTCGCTGATAAATGATGTCTCTGATCGCTCTAGTTGCCTAATGTGTGTTTTCCCTAATGACACTTTTCCTGCCCGCCAAAGACAATGTTTAATGGGGTTGAAAATGTAGCACCCCCCCCCCTTTTAGGAAAATGGATGGTTCATTCTAAGTAAATACAGTGACAAACCGACTGTTTTCCTTACCGTTGCACTGCAGGCAAGCTTCCCGAAACCAGGACGTACATTCACCCGCACACGTACGAAGACCCAAACCAGGCGGTGCGAGATTTCGCCAAAGAGATTGAAGTCAACAACATCCGAATCGAGAGAGTTATCGGGGCCGGTGAGTCAAAACAAACAGCATGGTGTACAGATGTTCCTGGACCGGCATCTTTTGTTGTTTCTGGAGGAAAATTCCTGTTGTGCCATCTGAATAAAATTTGAGGGAATTAGTTGCTTGACGGGAATGCTGAATATGTGGACCAAAAGAAATTGTCTTGTTTGAGTGAATCATGAAAAATAACCTCAATCTCTGACCAGATGAAAGCAACGTATAGTAACAAGGCATCGTGGGTAAATTTCACGTTGTAACAAGCTGTGTATTCTCAGGCGAGTTTGGAGAGGTGTGCAGTGGGCGTCTGAGGTTGCCCAGTAAGAGGGAGATCCAGGTGGCCATCAAGAGTCTAAAAGCCGGATATTCCGAGCAGCAGAGACGAGACTTCCTGAGTGAGGCCAGTATCATGGGCCAGTTTGACCATCCCAACATCATCAGACTGGAAGGAGTCGTCACCAGATGTGAGAATTTACCCTACACATACACACATGCTGCTTTTATATCATCATGAGAACCTCACACAAGATCTCACATGACTTTATTGTTTTTAAATTAAACTAACACTAAACCCTAGGCAGGTGATTAGGCCGGTCTTTTTATGAATCTGAATTCCTCAATAGTAGGTACTTGAGCGGGGTTTACATTTTTGTTGTGGAAATACTTGGTTTGTAAAGACGTTAAAAAAGTGCCATTAAAAAATGTGTCCCTTACAAGTAGGCTTATATGACACAAACTACGACACGTGCTGAGTCTTTGTGAGATGCCATTTTTTCCCTCACATAAATACATGATAATTAGTTGAAGTAATTAGTTACTGTAATTTAAGTACTTTTCCCTTAGAAAAGTTAAGTTATTTTTTATGTAATGTAATTACAGTTACTTCTGATGTAATTAAAAATCTATTCAATAGTCTAAATGACATCAAAATTGTGAGTCTAACTTTAAAATGTATGCGTAATGTATCCTTCTTACATTTGTATACTTTGGTCAGTTAATAAGAATAATTTATGATGTTATTTATTATTTACTTGAATGAATTAAATAAGCCATTTCATGTCTATCCTTGAATCGATTCTAATCATGGTTGATGTAGGATATAGAAAGTAATTAGTAATAAGTAATTCAATATTTTTTAGTGAGAGTAATGTACTGTAATCTAATTACACTATTGAATATGTAATTAGTAAATAGTAATTAATTACTTTTTCAGAGTAACTTACCCAACACTGATTGTAATATGCATTTTTATTCTGTGATTTTCTACCCTGCTTCTTACAAATGTGCTATGAAAATCTGCCGTTGACTTTCTCGTGCGCTTTATCATTGTGAATTAGCATAGCAGATGTGATAACATCTGTGGAAAGGGCTTACATAAATACATCAACATGCTTAGTTGTTTCATGCAAGTTGGAAAAAAGCTGTCATTTTCACTGTTCTGTTTGAATCTTATAAAATGCTATTTATGAGGGCGTCTTGTACGTGCACTATTACATTGTCTGTAAAACGTCTCTAGAGCACCTGAAATTGATGCTTACTGCTCCCAGATGATAATAGGAATGCTAATGCAGGCCGTGATTAGAATAGCTCCACTGAACCCAGTTTAAATTTGCTATTTTATTGTGTTTTCAATTGCCATTGTCTGGGTTTCAAGGCTCCCATTGTCTTTATTCGAAAAGCAACAGGTGTGTTGGTCACTACTGAGTGGTAATTTCCTCTACAGATCTGTTTTGGGCTTTCTAACCTCTGTGGATTAGCGGACAGGCTCTTTAACAAAAGGACCATCCGTATTCGTGCCTGCTGCATGAATATTGATAATACAAACATGTAATTGGACGTGGCTTTTGGGGATCATGAATATTCAATGTGACGAACATTAGCATTAATCCTCCCTTGACGTTTTTTCGCAGTAACTCTTGCTCGTGCGAAATGCTAATAGTGGCCTTTGGTTTGATTCGGTTCAAATAGTTAATAATGTTGGCAGCGCAAAGCAAACCTTTATGAAATGAAAGTACTATTACATTTTTTCTTTTTTTATTCTGTGCTGCCACAGCATAATTATGAAGGGACGAATGTAGATATTCAACAAGAATGTGGGTTAAAGATATTATTATTATAAGTTTGGGATATCCGAAGATATCAGTGAGATCTAAGCGCTTTTTGTATAGGGGTCTTATAATAATAATAATAATAATAATAATTGCGTAATGTTCTTTAACAGAAGGGGGTCTTGCAGATATTTTGCCTAAATAGTAAGTTATATATTTTTTCATAACAAAAGGCTATGTACATGCAAGCAGATGCTTTTATCCAAACGACATACCGATGAAAGACCATTTAACACACACTTTTCAGCTTGACCTTTTATACAGAACAAAATTAGCCTAAATATAGGTTTCATTGGACGCGTGCACCTGTTACCAGTTATCTTCCGGTTTGTGTTTGGTTTTAATTTAACAATTTATTTTATATTTAATTAATATGAACATTAATTAATACTAATAGGCTATTTTATTGTATATTCATTGTATTAAATTAAATTAAAACTACTTAACAGTTGATTCTTTGTGGAGGTCTACATGAAGTTAAGTTTGGGCCATATCATGTTTGCTTATGTTGTTGCCTCTAAGACCGTCTATAATATATAAATATAATGCAAATAAACAGTATTAAATGGAATATTAAATGTAAAAATTATATTTTTTATATATTATAATATAAGTGCAAACTGAATCATATTTTTAATCCTATTTTTGCACTGAGAAAAATGCCAGTGCACATTTTTTCACATTACTTCAGTGTACGGTTAGCAAATGTGACACGTTGATCATATCACATATATTCCCAATTTTCTTCCTGTCGCCAAAATAGCATGTGTGTGCGTGGAACACATCCTTATCCTCCGTTGATTGGATGAGATATGATAGCCGGAGTAATTTCACAGGTCACAGATCAGCCTGATGGCAGAGGGAACAGGGAGAGGAGAGGTCAGCGACCCTTCGCGCTGCGTTATAGAAGCAGCTGTCATTCCAACCCCCTCCACGCACGCACAGACTAATCACAGCGCTGATGGGGCCGGCCTGAGATGCATTAAAGAGGCTGCCGTACGTTTGTGCCGCCTGATGGAGCGCCCACGAGATAAAGACAAAGACTTTGGCGATGTAATACGAAAAGCATCTGTCACGTAACGCAGCTTCGGGAGCGATTCTCTATCATTACCACCTCAGACGGAAAAAATGAGACCATGATTGAACTTTTTGTAATGCAAATGTCTCGTAGAATGGCAGTAGAATAGACCTTAACGCCTCATTCAAATCGTTTTCCTTTCATCTTTACGAAAACACAGAGCTGTCATCGTCTCTATTATAAACTCGTTCTGCAGCTAACCATCAGATTGGCGGACTCGAGGCTACAATCTGATAATTCGCTGCTGATTTTGTCTTTCGCATTTTGAGGTCCGTTCCTGCTGAGTGCGAAGGAAAAGTTTTACTTTGTAGCGTAAACAGTAGATGAGAGTTTGAGAAGATAAGTGATTGAATATATTGCTTTGTTGGAAACGATGGCTGCTTTCCTATAATGAAAAAAAGCACAGTAACTAAATATTAATGGACAATTGAAAACAAATCTAGTTTCCGTGAACGTCCACGAATGTATCTTTTAGCGGTCTATGCGTTTTTCGATGTCTGTTCCTCGCTGGTAAGATAATGACCATAATTATAAGGAAGGCTTCCTTTCCACTGCAGTTAGACATTTAGAGAAGATCGGCCCACCATGGGGTGTAATCTGCTCATCATTTTGTTTCAATCACGGACCTTTGAGTGTGTGTGAATACGGTGTAATTGAAGCGCTCATAAAACCTCTGGCCAGCTGATTGTGCAGCATCCATCACTTTCAAAGCTGCTTGTATGGATAAATAGCTGGTTCCTTTTATTAATGAGCTTATCAAAGACGCCATCATCCACTTAAAAACAGCTTATATACAGTAGCTATCGGGTACAGAAAAAATTCTCAGTGTGATCTGACTGTGCAAACAAAGGCAATTTCAGGGAGCCATGTTTTATATGTATATCCTGTTGGCCAAGATGCAATCAAAGCTTCAAAGATTGAGGAACAGAGGCCGGGTTGTCCATCTCGCTCACTGTCAAAGTAATATGTCCCGCGACGGCAAGTTAACTCGCGATCGGTTTTGATATCCCTCACCATGCTCGTCGAGAGATTTCGTTGAAGAGCGCGACGAATTGCGCTGGTGATTTACTTACAGTGACAGCTCGGACAAACACTGCGAGCCCAATTCACTTCGAAACCACGGCAATATCTAAGGGCTGGGTGCTATAAATAGCTTGATGGGGTTGAATGGGGTTTTATTGGATTAAATTGTGTTTTTTGTCCTCTGGTGAAATAGAGATTATATCCCTAAAATGAATTCATTGACTCTGCTTGTAGCCTCGCCAACAATTCTCTAGTCTGCGGCTTTAAATTGTGTTTAGAAATTGACGGCAGATGTGCTCTTATAGGACCTGTGTCCTCAAGGACTCAAAGATACTTTTTGTGTAGACTTCCTGTCTTGCAGCTCGAATTTACGAAGAGTGAAGCGGTTTTGACATGGTTGGTGTCTTATGGTGTGACAGCAAGAATTTAGAAAAAACCTGACTATTAAGATCAATTTCTCTTCTACTATTTTATATTATAAATGTAAATACAAAATAATATATTATATTATTAACAGTCATGTTTATACTGCACTTTTACTAAATAAGTGGATCAGTTGAAACAAGTTACAGCAACTTTAAAATAGTACGTTGAATTGACTTGTACAGTCAGTTTGATTATATTCAAAAATTTAAAGGGGCAGTTCACCCCAAAATAGAAATTCTGTCATCATTCCCTCACCTCCGAGCTGAGCTGTTCCAAATCTGTATTCATTTCCTTGTTCTGATGAACACAGAGAAAGATATTTGGAAGAATGCTTGTAACCAAACAGTTCTTGGCCACCGTTGACTACCATAGTTGGTAAAGTACAACGGTAGTCAAAAGTGCCCCAGAATGTTTGCTTTCCTACATTCTTCAAAATATCATCTTTTGTAGTGTAAATAATGTATATAAAAAGAGTCTATATATAAAAGCGCAGAAAGAATTTTAAGAAAAAGTGCTATTTATTTCGCTTAAACTTCCCCCCATATTTCACATATGTTACCCTGCATGTGAAAACCCAGCTTAAGTCATTTTTTATGATTTGCTGTTTTCAATTTAAAGAACATTCTGTGTTAATACAACCTTGATATCTTTAACATTGATTGTGTAAGGCCATATCAAAGATTGAAATCAAAGTGAAATGAATGCTTGAAATCAAACTCATTGTCTAATAATTAAACATGATGCGACTGTAGCTTGGTTTTCACAGACATGGTTAGAAATTCATTTGACCATAAATCGTAAGACCATATTTAAGAAAAAAAAATCTTGTTAATAGTAAACTTGTTTTCAAATGTAAAACTGTAGAAAGAAGTGTTTGAAGTTGTGAAATGTACACGGGTCTCTAAGGTTTCCGCGTTGACGTGTGTCTGGTGCCCCGAGGTGAACGCGTCTGCCGTGAGTTACATTCGTCAGGCATGTCTGATAATCAGGGCGGATTAGCATGTACTCTTCCTTGTCACATGTGGGGGTGGGTGGCGATGTCTTCCTGATTGACAGCATGTTATTTAGGTGGAATCAGTGAAGAATTTTTAATCACACTGTGCAACGCAGGTGCGAACTCTCCTCCTCTCCCGATACATCTCTCGCAGCTGTGTCTGCAGCATCACGGAGAGGTGAACGCTTTACCCATTTACAGATCTTTACACCCCTCTTGGCTTCTTCATCAGCACTCCTCCACCCCCCCCAGGCAATTAATCAGCCCCTAAGCACCTCCTCCCCCTTTCTCACCCCCCCTCCATCAGCTCCACTCCTAAAGGAACTCATTATCATTTTAGGTATTTCTGGACAAAGATATTCTCAGTGGACAGCTCGCTCTAATTATCTGCCTGACTGTTATTGAGCACTTTGATTAGGGGCTGTCAGTATGAGTAACAGGCAGCAGGTAGAGGAAACCGAAAAGGGACGAGGGTCTGTGAAGTTGGGAGGGGTGGGCCGGCGCTTTTTATCCGCGTGTTTTTCTCTGTCGACTTGAAAATGAATTAAATATAGGACACAAAGCGGAAGGCTTTCGGTGCTGTCTTTTTCTCGCCTGTGCAATTTTTTCTCTCTCTGTTTTTCACACTTTGCCTTTCCTCTCTTTCTCACTCTCTTTTACTCTCTTTCTGTCCCTTAGGTAAGCCTGTGATGATAGTGACCGAGTACATGGAAAATGGATCTCTGGACACGTTTTTGAAGGTGAGCATGTTCTATTTTGCGGCGGATGATGGAGGCCAACTTGCACCGAAGGAAATGCTGTGAAATATCACAGGCACACAAAGCACGTGCACGCTTCTGCCACATTGGGCTTGACAACTCGCGTGTTGTTCGGGTTCACACTTCTCACTGCATGTTTTTCCTCATCCTTCTCGGTTAGCGATTCCTTACTACGGCGGAAGAAATTGAAATCAGCAGGCAAACGTAGTTGTTGATCAAAACATTTCATTTTTTCCACAGATGGTGTGATGAAAGTTTTTAAATTGGTTTTGTGGTGACTTGTTTCGTTGGGGCGAGAACCGTACAGGCTGATATCTAGGGATGAAGAAATAGGTAGGATAGGGGTAAAATTAATAGTTATAATTATATTTTTATGTCTGCTATCATCTGAAATGAGAAGAAAGCCTCTATAGTGAAGCGCCATACAAAAATTCATAGAAAGAAAAAAAATACGGTCATGTCAAGAGCCTTTTACATTATTATTAGGAAATAATTGACATTTTAAATAAAAATTTGGGCTGTCAAACGATTAATCGCAATTAAACTCATCCAGAATAAAAGTTTGTGCTTACATAATATATGTCCGTGTACTGTGCATATTAATCTTGTATTATAAACACATACAATACGCATACATGTATACATATTTAGGAAATATTAACATGTATTTATGTATATTTACCAATAATGTAAATAATAAATGTTAATACATTTTTATATTTAATATTTTTCTTAAATATATGTATTTACGTTTTTATCTGCATGTATGTACAGTATATATGCATGTATATTTATACATTTATTTTGAAAAATATTTAGTGTAGCACACTACACAGACATACAGTATATTATGTAAACACAAACTAAATTTGGATGCGATTAATTGTTTGACAGCCCTAAAAATATAAAAACAAATTGTGGAAAATGCAATATGCATGTGCCCAATTTATTATCAAAGGCTAAAAAATCTTATCTATAAAAAAATTCATATTATTTTGTTATAGTAGCAATAATTTCCTACTTTATTATTATTATTACTAAACACTTAACCCCACAACTACATGTCCATGTGCATCACTCAATCACAGACCGCCGTATACGACAGGCCCTTTCTATCCATATGGTCATATGACAATGATGTCAGATTTACTCGCACAATCATTGTACCTCACTGTAATGAAGTATCATAATTTGGTTAGTTGCTTACTTATTTCCCATCGCTCGCATTAAAAACACTAAATGAACACACATTCATTGCCGTTAATAGCTCGTGCCCCGCAACACATTTAATTAGGAAGCCAATGAATTATGTGATTACTCACGAGACAAATTCAGACCTGGCCAACTGTGCCGGCATCCACCGAGGTTGCAGACGGCAGAAATATGGCCACGGGGAGCAGGATTTGACACGAGAACTCTTCATTATGTGCAGAAACACGACGGGCAGTTCGCAGTGATCCAGCTGCTGGGAATGATGCGAGGCATAGCCGCGGGGATGCAGTACCTCTCCGAGATGAACTACGTGCATCGAGATCTGGCAGCGCGGAACATTCTGGTGAACGGAAACTTGGTGTGTAAAGTGTCTGATTTTGGGCTGTCGAGGGTGTTGGAGGATGATCCCGAAGCGGCGTACACAACACGGGTACGACAAATAAAGAACTTCTATGTTTGTCATCCAAATTTGCTGTCTGTGTTTAACCCTGTTTATGTGGGATTGTTCCCTCAGGGTGGAAAAATTCCCATTCGATGGACAGCCCCCGAGGCCATCACGTACAGAAAGTTTACGTCAGCTAGTGATGTCTGGAGTTACGGCATTGTCATGTGGGAGGTGATATCCTATGGGGAGCGACCGTACTGGGAAATGTCCAATCAGGATGTGAGTGAACGCTGAATGTCTCTTTACACTTAAACCATTATAGAAACGTAAGTAGGTTTGTGAAGTAACATATTTCTTAAATGTGTGGATCTTCATCCATTTGAAATAAAAAACACAGCTGGAACTGAGAAAATAATGTAGTTCTCATCTCACAAAGCACAAAGGTAAAAAGATTTTCATCGGCAGGGTGAACATTTCCAGATTTCAGTTCACAGGCAACTTTCAAATAGGGAAATTTGAATCCATTGTGGTCTACTCTTAGCTGATTTTCCTCGTCTGAATCATTTTTATGTATTTATTTTCACCTTGGGAAGAGATTTTTGCTTGGGATTTGGAGGCTGCTGGGGAAAGAGAGAGAGATTGAGACATTTGGGAATGATTTGGGACTGTATACGCGTCACATTAAGCTGGAGCACTAAAACGGTTGCATGCTTGTTAGCGGATGCACTTTTATTGTGCCGGGGGAGCAGAATCTGAAAGTTCCATTCACGGCACAAACCACAAATCCATCTGTCTGCCTCCCTTCGCCATGGTAACGGGAAATCATGCATTACGACATTTACAGTCTTCCAGGCAACGGTTAAGATAATGCGGATGTTTGCATGAAGCTAGTTTATTCTTTTCCTTACGGCGGTATCATTTCTGAAATTAAACTAACTCTCCATTCCTATAACACAGACACTCTGATACAGTATCTCACGCTCTTTCCGAGTCGCAAGCGGATAAAGAAGGAATTAATCCAACCCCGCACAAAAGCTAAATGCATTAAGCGAATGCATAAATTCACTCAGTATTCATGAAGCTAATAAATGTATGATTTTTAATGTGGAACGTTCTCTCAACCCCTCAGGTAATAAAAGCTACAGATGAAGGCTACCGGCTCCCGGCACCGATGGATTGTCCCGTTGTGCTTCACCAGCTCATGCTCGACTGCTGGGAAAAGAGCCGCAATGATCGGCCGAAATTCGGGCAGATTGTCAACACTCTGGACAGGCTGATCCGGAACCCGAGCAGCCTGAAGCAGCTGGCCAACACTTCAGTCTGGTGAGCCAAATGCCTCGCGTGGATTACATTTCAATAGAGTCTCAATCAGTTTGTTTGAGTATTTGTCTGTGTATATATATTAGGGATGGGAATTGCTAGGCGCATTGCAGTCTCATTCGATTATTTGGCCAATAATGAAACATGGTAAAGTCATTCCTAGTGTAGCTAAAATATCACATCAGATTGAACTTTTACAGTGTCAGCATGTGTTTTAGCACCTGTGCACAAGAATGATCAGCTTTTGAGCATGCGATGCATTGTCCTGCGTGATATTTGCTTTGAAAATACATTTTGTGATGTACAACAATGTACAAGCTTTGGCTGGTAAACCTGGCTGACAATCTCTTATTCCTCCCCATCCCTAGTATATACTGTATTTATATATACAGTATATCATGGCGTATGCGTTTTGATGTTTCTCGTGTGTGTGATCTGGAGTCCTTTTTTACGGTAATCCAATAAATTCTGAATAAATGAAACGGATAAGATATCCTCGATTGAAGCCAGATGTAAGTCTGAACATTCACAATTCTTGTGTCTGGTACTCTGAATCGGGAGGGGTTGAGGGTGGTCTTGGCTGATATCTGATTGCCTGTCTGTCCCAGTGCCGCATTTCGAGCGCTGCCAAAATCGGAGGCAGATGGAGGACTGGATTGTTTAGCAAGCGCTGGCCACAATTAAAGCCGAATGTGCAAGCTGCATTTTCCCACAAACCACCGGCAAGTCCCTGCCCTGCTTCCCTGCCATTAAATAAAATAGGTTTAGAAATTCGAAATTACTCATGCTTGTGTTTGTTGCTACAGATAGAGATGTGGTTTGTTCTGCAATCTGGCTTCCTTCTGGATCTGGAAAGCTTAACGTGTGACATCTAGGCCAGATAAACTACTGATAATCTGTGACACGCACACTATATGCTAGAACACATAAAGGAAGTCGGTTATAAAATCATGCCCTTGTGAAATAATCATTGTGTGTACTGTGTGTTTTGACAAATGTCTGTATCGTAGATTATTTTATTGTTATTAGTAGAGAATTCTTGCACCAAGGATAGTTGTTTAGTTTTAAAACGTGTGTTTAAAGGGATACTCCACCCAAAAATGAAAATTCTGTCATCATTTAATCACCCATAAATTGTTCCAAACCTGTATAAATGTCTTTGTTCTGTTAACAAAAAGAAAGATATCTGGAAAAATGTTAGCAACTGACATTTCTGGGATTACCATTATATAATTTGTTCTGTTAACACAAAAGAAGATATTTTGAAGAATTAAGAAAAGGGCATCTTTGAGTACCATTTAACATTTTTCTACTATGGTGGTCTATGTCCCAGTTGCTGACATTTTTCCAAATATCTTTTTGTCTTCAACGGAACAAAGACATTTATACAGGTTTGGAACAACTTTGGGGGGGGGGGTAATTCATGACAGATTTTTGGGTGGAGTATCCCTTTAAGACGTTTATGTAATAAACCTTTATTATAATTGGCTAATTATGGTGTATTATCTTAGCACAATATACATTTTTTATTCTTAAATTTAGAGAGATCCTGTTTTCTAAAGCAAATAACATTTTAATCTTAAAAAAATTGCTTTTTTATAAGTACTTTTTTGTCCAACCACAGGGAGGACCCAGTAACCCCTGATGCTGGGGTCAGCACAGTAGGAGACTGGCTCGACTTAATAAAAATGGGCCAGTACAAGGAACACTTCTCCAGCTCCGGCTACGTTACCCTGGACTCTGTTTTGTACCTCAGTGTCAGGTAAACAACAGCTGGAGGTCTTTTGTACACGGCGTAAAATGTTTGGTTGCATTTTAAAACTCGAGCCAATGCTAGTGGTTTCTGCATTCTGTGCAGTTCATACTGTACTCTGCCAATGTTGTGAAACAGAATGCATTAACTTCCATTTGGAAGTTTAAACAAAGCTTAGTGAGTGACTTTTATTTTTCATTAAATTTTGTGGTCACAAAAAAATGTCACTTTTGGCAGTCAGATCAAATAACAAGTTAAAAACCATGGCTGTAATTACTTCAGAGTCACTCATTACAATGGAAATTGAAGGTGACTTTGAGTGCACTGCATTGTGGGAGACCGTATTCTGTGCAGGGTGTTCTGCACATTTTGGAAAATGTGGTAGATTTGGGTATTCCGTATGTACACAAATTTTGCACACAGTACACAGTTACGTGTATTTGTAAATGTCAATGCACAAATCATAGCATTCTATTTTGATCATATTGCCCATTTCTGTGAAAAACAAAAAGAATAACTGAAACTACAAACTTAAACTATCTAAAAATGGATAGTTCACCCAAAAATGAATTGTGGAACAAAAAAGAAGATATTTCGCAAAATTCTCAGTGGTTTTGTGTCCATACAATGGAAGTCAACGGGGCCCAATCTTGTTTGGTTACCAACATTTTTCAGAATATCGTTCGTGTTCTGCAAAAGAAAGAAAGTCATACAGGTTTGAAATGACACGAAGGTCTGTAAATGATTCAAGTATTTTCATATTTGGGTGAACTATCCCTTTAACTGGACTAGCTAGTCTGGCAAGCTGGTGGCCAGTTACCCAAACCAGACCAAGCAAGACCAGCAAATCCGTCTGGGTTGGTTCATGCTGTTGTTGCAGACTTGATCTCACCAAGGCAATTTTACTCTTTCCCTCTCCTACCCTCCTTTTCCATTACAGTGAACTGGATAAGATGGGAGTAGCGCTGGCGGGCCATCAGAAAAAGATCCTTTCCAGTGTCCAGTGTCTTCAAGCACAGCAGGTGCAAGTATAGCCCCCAACACCCTAGACCCATTCCTCTTCCAATGAGGAGATCACGAGCGTTTGTGCCACACGGAGGCATCTTGACTCTGTCTCATCTCTACCAGCACTAAAGTTTATTAGCCCTGAGAGAAAGGGCCCTACAATACCTTCCTCATGTAATCAGCAAGCATCCAGAAGTGTTCTGAGATGGGAAATCGCTCTCGATGCTCGGAGATTGTCGACATTCACACCACTTAGAAGTTGAGATCTTTCGATCAGCGGGAAAGCGAGGACGAGAACCTACACCATGTGACATCACAGCACTGTGAACATCACGCTCCACTCCTCATTGTACAGAAGACCTTGAAGAAACACCGACTGTGTCTTGTGAATCTTTAACTGTTTTGCAAGCGATGCTTTTTATATGAATGCGCCGTTGAACGTGTTGGACTGAACCCGGAACAGGAGGGATTGGTAGTTGTTCTTTAAAATGTCCTTGCAGACTTGTGTACATGGTTGTAGTTTAGACATGCTCTGAAAGACTCGTCATTGTTCGCATAAAGCAATGAAGCACTGATTTCTCTTCCACAACCATGCAGTTTTATACAGAACACATTTATACCAGAGACGCTCCTCAACCCCCGAAATCTGCTCTCGGCAGCATCTGTGAAAAATGTCACACGCAGTGGCGCATTTGGAGACCCCACCTCTTCAAGTTCTTGACATCTGAATTCTTAGGAAAAGATATTCTTCCTTCACAGACTCAAGAGGACAGATGGTCGATGTCAAAAAGAGGGCACAATTGAGAACTCGAATAAGATCTTTCGTTCACGGTTGCTGCAACTTCTACTCGTCTTTTTCAACACGGCGATGTTTGATGTGGCTTTTCTTCTAATTTCATCGCATATTTCACATCATCATTCTACGCCTCGTTGCTTTGATGGAATAAGGTGACGGGAATAGTTTTGTGCGTTTAATCAGGGGGACGGCATCCCTAAATCGTCCTGGTGTTGATGGAGACGCACGCACATGGTGAACTGTAGAACGTATATTTGTCTTGGATCCTGTTTAGTGTCGAGCTCCACTGGTTACCGAGCAGTCGGCACCTTTATATTACATTTCAATATGGTCTTCTAATGACCGGAGAGGTTTAAACATAAAATTTCCATATTATTTCATATTGTAAAAAGTGTCAGTAATATTTCCATGTTGCTGGTACTTTAAAAGTAAGACCATATTCTGCTTTATCTTCCCATGTGTATTGACAGTGCTTTGTTTTGCACTCTGAAATGGCTACGTGTAACAGTAATAAGTAGCGAAGATTGTGCGGCGGTAGAAATTGAGATTTTGTACAGTGTTGGTTATTGTATTTGTACAGTAATGACTTAGTGTTTCAAAGGTTCTGTCAGTTGTAAATTAAGTTCATAACTCTTATATTATACCTTCAACTTTAGCTTTGGACACACAAGGATTGTGAGGCTGTAGAATGTAACGGATAAATTAGCTTTATGGTGTTGGGAAAAAGCTAAGCATTCTCAGGATTTTTATTTTTCACAGATACACGCTTCAAGATGGCAGAAACTGACAGATCATCAGCTGTTCTGTCGCGATGGGTTCACTTTTTGTTTTAATTTCAGCCTTTTTATTTATGTTACTACACATCATTGCATTGCGCACCATTTGGGTACTGTAAAACAGTATTAATAGCACAACCCTAGCTCTGGTTAGAGATACTGATACAGATGTTTTTTTCAACGTTGGAATACGTTTAGACAGCAAAACTGTCTAAAGCAGCGTTAAACTTTCCTTTTGTGACTCTCCAAGTTTTCCTTTGGAGTTCATTTGAATTGAAAAGATAATGAAGAATGTGTATTTCTTCGAATTAGGTTCAATATTTATTGATGAAAAAGTCAAGGTTGTTATCATAAGGCACATCTTCTCTGTCCTGTACTCATTTTTTAATTAAAAGCTAATCGTCAAATTACTGAAACATATGTGCCTGTTCAAATCTATAATTTCACATGCGGCGACAATAACAGTCAATAATTTAATGAGCCATTCTAGCTCAAAACTAACAACACTGATGGAGCACAATTCATTCCTGAATTTATTTATTTTTCATTAATTTTTTTCTAAGTCGCAACAGTAACAAATATCCTATCCACACAAACTCTTACAGTTCAATGCAGTAAACTTATTGTTTATGTCTTGGAAGTCAACGTTTTATGTTTGATTTTTTCAAATAATGCAGTTCTTTGTGTTTCATTCTGATGATATCATACAGTTCACACACTGCCGGTTGCTGGGTTACCTGCACGTTGCATCAGGACCACTCAGTCCAGTCCTCGCACCATCATGTCCTTATATACTGTAAAACCTTATTCACCTAACTCCACTTATTGGTGTGTTTATTAGGGAGACATCTACAACAATTGTGAGAGTAGATGATATGCTTGCTTTAAAATCCCTCTTGCGGTACTGTTATGTCACACGGCGATCGGTCTGCGCACCGCCGCATGAAGTTGGACAAGCCTATTTTGGGGGGAGGTCGACAGCTTGAATCAGGTGTTTGTATACTGTAAAACATCTAAAAAAATGGACTGGAATGGAGTTACACTAGCTTAGACATTTCAGTCGATTTAAACGCAGTATTTAAATATCGATAGCCAGGTTTGTACATCTCAGCAGTCACAGAGTGTAGTGCTTTATGGAATATATTTAAGATTGGATGTCATCAGTTAAACTGAGAAGTCTTAACAGCAGTATTAGAAGTGTGTTGGATTATTTTGCAAGCAGTCTTTGTAAATCACTATGTATTTAGCCAACAGGACTGTTGTTTTGTTCTACGGGTAATGGTGTGGTTACAGCATTCATTCAAATCTGCTATATGGGTCTTGTGGCGTGCAATGCATATTACCACCCACCTCTAAAGGGAAGCCATTCAGACCTGAGTGTAAAAAGCTTTTTTGGCTTGTACAAGATCAGTAATGGAGACAATGATCAGAAAACTCTTAATAGTCACTAAGGCATCGACTTTAGCAAAGCCTTCAGTCAGTACCTGAAGATGTTACCTCTACGTTGTTGTGTATTTTTATTTTGAATTTTGAACATTGTGATCATTTGTGTACCGTTATTTTACAAAGCTCTTGTTGAATTGTATGCATTTTAAACATTGTGTCCAATAAATATGTTAATATTTTTAATATTGTGTGGTTGACTGGTATATTCAACAAATTTTATGGGAAACAAGTCACTGTAAAAAGCTGGATTTTTTGCATTATATAAACATCGAGCTGAGAGTCATTTGTTTTAAAGAGAGCACAAGCATACTTTACTAAAGATTTTACCAAAAAAGTTAAGTCAAATTTGAGAAAAATGATTTTGCTTAAAATTAATAAGAATAATATTCGAGGGAACTTGATCACAAAAATTGGCTCTGATAAAAGAACCAAAGGTTGTTTCCGAATATTTGTGTCTCTGTTTCTAAACTAAAAGACTTGAATCTGAATGAGCATTACTGTTTTATATAAATATTATGAAGGAAATGTCACTTCTCAAGAAAGCATTGAACATCTGTCACCAGACGACAGATCTAGAAGCCAGACTCCCCAGAGCCACTGTGAATAAACACACAGGTAAACAGATTGTCAGAGGCTTGTCTCCTGCTTCTTCCAGGAGATGCTCGTGAGATCCATGCTAACTGAAAACAAACACGGCTCAGGTCTTTGCTATTCCCATCATGCTTGGCTCAAACACTGAGCCACCATCTGGAAGGGCTTCTCTCAGTGGCAGAGAGTGTTGCTTCACCTTAAAAAAATCTCCCAGTTTAAGCGTCTCCCAGCTGTTCTATTTTTTTATTCTCCGAGCATCACTGCCTGTCTAGTAAAAGCTCGCAGAGTTTTTTTTCTATTGTATATGAGTCATTTATTAATTTCTGCCTTTTTTATTTGGTTTTTGAATGCAAGATCAGATGTGTGGGTTTGCACATGTCTGAGAAACTTCTTGATGCATTGATGACCTCAGCAAAAGAATAACTACGCTTTCAAACATCAAAAGCACAAGATTCCACAAAATTACTTGTGGATAATTCAACTGATCAATGTTTTTCTCAACCTCTGACTAACTTCAGATATGTCAGTTGTGGGGTTTTTTCTCATTGAAAATGCTTCAAGGACACAGTAATAAAGGCAAGCCAGGACAGTGTAAATTTAATGGCAGCAGCTATTTACACTAAGTGAAAATAGCTGCATTTTCTTTGGATTAAGTAGAAATAGTAGTTAGATGCTATTGGTACTTATAAATAGTGGCAGATAATGTTACTATTTGCACCTCAGTATTGTTGTGCATTAAACATTACAAAATAATAACAGAGTGTAAATGGTTATATTAATAGAAATTATTAAAATGATGGCAACTCATTGTTTAAAACTCTAGAAATATAATCTTATTTGGGCAAATCTGAGCATAGCCTCAGACATTGTCTGGGGTCTTTTTCCCATCAAAATAATTCCAAATGTGCTCTCCCTTTAATCTTATTTTTAAATCATCACTGATTTCATTTACAATTTTTTGTAAATGTAAAAATAGCCCCTGTAAACTTCACAGGTACACGAGTTCATGTCCAAATGTATCTGTCTGTATTATAACATGCAGAGAGGAGTGTCGGCATGTTAACAGCAAGACATGTGCAGGTTACCATGGTTACAGCAAAGCCACCCAAGTCTCTCAATTCTTCAATTCGAAACAACCCCCTGTACGGTGAGAAACCATTTTTATAGGTTCAGTTTATGTGACTACAAGCGAATACAAATATGGGATAAAAAACACTTGAAATTGTTTTTCCAGTGTGATTTCGGGTGTGTGTGAATAGACCACAACTGTCATTCAAGTCTCTGGGATTAAAACTGTCATCATTTTCTTCTAACCGTGAGTCAAACAGTCCAAACTAGTTACACAGAACAGCTCAAATCTTTACACCGGCACACACATCACCAGATATACAGTATAGTAGCTGTCTGATGCAATATTATGCAATTCGGCATTTATCTATTTTCTGGAATATAATTTATGAAGTAAATAAAGACTATTAAAAACATACTAGTATGCAATATACAGAATGTCAATGTACTATGCATGTTATGCCAGTTTAAAGTGATGTAATATCATTTTACAAACAGCAAAATGTGAATCAAATATGTTCTATGTTATCTGTAACCATAAGCTTTCCTTGTGTTTAAAACAAGATTTTGTTTATACAACACTATTTGCTACATGATAAGACTGTGCTGCCTGTCAGTCTTTCATTTTCAAATCAGCGTAGCACCTTCATAATATCATTTTTATTATTGTCTAGACATGTTTGACGTGATGATCTCTTTTCTCTGTTACATGAAAGCTATAAACACGTTTCATAGAAATATTATAATACATCATGCTGTTAACTGTAGATTTCATTGCCGAATTATTGTGGTTCAGCTTGCATGCATCATATATTTTTTCCATTTGGCCCACCATTGGTCAAGGTGAATACCCCTGTGGACGCATGCAGTAAACAGAATACTAGTATTCCAAGCATGCCCTTTCTGTATTTATCTCTCTCTCTCCATTTTGTGTTCTCTTTTCATTTCGCATATCTCTCCACCCATCTCTCTCCCTCCCTCTCCCACACCAATCTACCTGCTGAATATTTGTGAATTTGGATGTGCACCTGCAGGTTGGGTGGTCTCCGCCAGCGGTTCGGCTCTCTGGAGCTGCATATATTTCATCTCTAGGGGACTGGTAGGCTTTGTGTCTGTGATGCCTTAGGCTGTCTGTGAGTCTGCTGCTGCTAATGGCAGGACTAGATGGCAAATCCGGGCAGGTTATGCAACAGCAGACTAAAGCATGAAAACGGGTACCATTTTATTGTCCTAGTTAAAATGAAAAAGAAGTAGAAAGGGGAGAAGATGAATAAAAATATTTTTTAATAATGAAAATAATTTCGATAATGAAAATATAGCCCGGGTTAAATATTTACTATCTACATAATTAATTTTGACATTAACTCTCAAATGGGTTTCAATTCAAGTATTAAACAAATGCGTCAGTCACAGTTATTCTAATGTAATGAAAATGTGACTTCTTTCTCTCGGGAGATTAGCAGTGTTAAAAGAGGAATACATTAATGTTGAGCTCAGTGACAGGATATGACCTCAATCAATTAACCTTAAAGAAACAGAGACACAAGACAATGATGCGCCACTTAACGTGTTAATGAAGTCTTAAAGAGAGAACTGGAGCCTGCTTGATCTCTGACCTTTCACGACTGATGCGAGGCCAAGAGGTCAGAAATATTGATCATATTTTCTCTCATCTCGCTGTCTTGATAAGACGGGCTTCACACATTTTAAGAAATGAGATTTCCTTTCTTGCTGTTCTCTGACGTCAGTTTGAATGAAACTTCACGTTTATGAATCCTCGTTGATGAAGCCTCACAGAACAAGGTTAAAGTTCAACAAAAACATTTGTCGAAAGCTCGGTTTTCATGTGCGTCCCTCGTGACCGCTGAATGTGATCTAAGTGTCTGGATCCTATTGCATCTCGTCTTCTTTTGAAGTAACGTTAGTCAGACGTATTGAGAAAGAAGGCCACCGTTTCATCATCTGCCGGGATAAACGAAGATCTCAAGATTGATTTTCCAGGACAAGACGGATTAAAATTTGAACAGGTGTGCTTCTGTAGTCCTAACTGGCCACACCGGCCAACCGACGAAGCATCATCCATCATCCTTTAGTTTGTATCTGCAACAGCTGGGTGATGGAGAGAGCGTCACCCTTTAAGAATCAATCTCCATTTCTGCTCCTTCTCCCACAATGGCACTCCCTCCGCGACGCGACGCTATGGCAAATTGATTGACTTTTGGTAAATACAACATTACCACAAAGTCAAAGGCAGGAATTTATCATCATTTGTGTCTCCTCCATCTGAGAATTCATTATGAGGCCTAAATGAATAACAAAGAGACAGAACAAATGCTCATGATTCACAGAGTGCATCTCACTAAGATTTGAGGAGATTTAATCCTTGCCAAATGTGTGATGTCGTTAAAAATGCAGATGTTTATATTTCTGCTTGCTTTATAGACTGATCTAAGAATCATTGATAAAATAAATGAAAACCGTTTTGTTCTTACCCCAACACTTCTTTTGATCTTCTCAAACAAAGCCTCATTGAGTTCAGCCGGCTGGTAAGGGATTTCCCCCCACCGGTGTAAAAATATTTGTTTAATATCAGTGACGGCATGTAGACAGTGGAAGCAGGAGGGGGCCGAATTAGATTGCGGCGCCTTGCGATTTAAGCTTGATGACGGTGTAATGAAATATATGAGGTCTGATGCCATGCAGGAGCTGTTTTCACAATATTGGGAAACTGACAGATTGTGTCTCTGCATAACAATTGAGCCTGAGCGTTGGATAAAGATTCATAGCGTAATATGTGGGTTGTCTGCATTGTCAAAAACAACATGAAATCAAAAGTCACCAGACGCTCCTAAATATAAAGGTGCCGTATGAACTGAAATGTCTTTTTTGCGTCAATAGAATAATCTTTTTTGGATTCTTAAAAAGAAAACAGCTTTCTTAGTGCCACAAAGAACCTTCAAAGAATTTTTACCAAGTTTTTTGTAAGAACTTTATTCATTTTAATAATATATTTCATAATATTTGTCACTTTATTAGGGTCTTTATCTGCTTTATCTGCTTTTATTAGAGTCGAACTCTTCGCCATAGCGGTGAGGTTGCAAATTGCAACCAACGGCTCACTCCACCCCTCCCTTTCGAAGCACTACGGCGGCTGACAAAACTAAGATGTCTTCACGTTTTCGCTTCTTTGCTAAAGGAGATAACATATTTATGAAACGCGTTCTGTAGAGCAGTTGGTCCGTTTAGGGCTCCTGTAGAAACAACATGGCGAATTCCATGTAAAGGGACCCGCGGTGTATGTAGATAGAAATAGCTCATTCTAAGGTAATCATAACATAAAGCTTCATTAAAGGAAAAGGTCACCTCAAAATCAAAATTGTGTTCTTTTTTACTCACCCACATGACGTTCAACATGTTGTAGAACGACTTTAATCGATATATTCTCAAGCCGAATGCGCATACGTCGAAGTGCTCTCGTGAACTCGCACCATAGACTGACGAGACAGGAGAGCTTGCCCCTGCTGCAAGACAGAGGAGAGTATGTCGATCAAAGTCGTTATTTTGGTTTGTTTTTCACACATAATGTATTCTTGTCGCTTCAAAAAAATTCAGTTGAGCCACTATGAGCGGATGGACCAATATAACGATGTCTTTAGGACTTTTCTGGACCTTGACAACAACTATAACCATGATGTCTATGAGGAGGCCTGGAAATCTCTCGGATGTCACCTAAAATATCTTTATTTGTGCTCCGAAGACGCCGGGAGGTCTTAAAGCATGTCGAACGTCATGTGGGCGAGTAAAAAATAACACAATGGTGCTTTTGAGGTGAACTTTTATAGTGTGTCTTTATACACCTCTGAAGACATGGTTATGTACATGATATTGCAGTTGTGTCAATAGATCCTCCAAAAACATGACACATTGGACCTTTGATGCAAATGTCCTCCAATAAGGAATGTCTAATTAAAGCATGTAGAACCTTTTTCTTCTACACCTTAGAAAGCTTTTGTGAATAAAGGTTCTTTGTGTAACCAAAGCCTGACTAAAAACCTTTTAGAAACCTTATTTTTAAGAGTGTAAGAAAGGCTTTAGTTGGATTTTGTGAAAGGGCAGGGGTAGAAAGAGTCAGTGTTGCCTAACAGCGTGTTTTTATTTGCGCTGTTGGAAGTCATTGCTGTCTGGTCTTCAAAGCAGTTCCTGGACAAATGAGCTTCTGCAGATACTGTTTTAAGGAAGCAGGCAACACCTCAACCTCTCAGAGCTCAAAAACTCTCTAATGATGTATGTTTACACCTTACGTGTCTATTTTGTGTAGCTATATGTGGTAAAAGGTCAAGTGAAACTTCTTGAGGAAGAACTTGATTCCTTGTGACCCTTAGATCTCCCTCCATGGACCATCTTCCCGTCTCAAGACGTTCTTGAGAGTGTCTGTGTGCCATCCTGCTCCAAATCTCATATCTCCGAGACTACACGGCCATAAAACAGCAGGCTCCACATCTTTATAAATAGAAAAACTATTCACGAGCCATAGGTGGGCACAGCCCTGTGTCGCCCACGGCTGTACTCCCAGTCAATCACTGGCAGGCTGGCGAGGGCACTTTTATTATGTGCATATCTTTTTACATCCCAGGGAGCTTGTTACAGTCTGGCCCTGTGTAATGGCATGCATGACAAGTCCTGCTATGACAGCTTAAAGAGAGGATATGAATTGTCCCATTTTCACATTCTGTGCCTCATGGTGCCTGAAGACTGACAGTTGACCTTATCAGCGCTCCGCAGAGCATATTTACCGCCGTGCCCTTTTTAAAGTATGCATTTTAAACACCCTCCTCGTGTGCCGACGTGAGGCTTCCTTTGCTTTGGCTATGACACGGCACGGCGCTTTCATGATCTGGCGTCCGGCTAGGTGCAGGGTTGCTGAAAATCACAAGCTGTTGATATCGGCGATGAAGAATACATCATGGGCAAATATCAAGCTTGTTTACATCTTAACTGTGCCTCGGAAATCAGATCTTACAGGTTGCAGTGGCATTCCGTGGTAGATACACATCTCAGCGCTGGTCAGATGTTATTTTGAGTGAATAACAGAAGGAAACCTGTTGAATTGGGAGGTTTTTGGTGTGATGGTAGAGTTGTTTGAAGAACACAACAGGGGATACATCAGTGGATAAAGTAAATGTCCAACGGGTGTGTCAGCATCAGGCAGAAATGTTGACCTTTTTCATCCTTTATTTTTAATTTCATGTTTTTTACTGAAACTTATGGAGGTTGTACACAAGGCAGATGCTATATTTTCATTGTGCCATTATAAAAACAGCATTATTTAAAGGCATGGACCTTATAGCATATTTTGTTTGATGCAAATGAAAATACGGCCGTGAGAAGTATCAACAGGTTGCAATGGGCTTTAGCTTCTCTGTCAGGTCTTATTTCCACTGATTTTCAAGTTAAATTCCCATTGAATAGAATGTACTTCTATCCTTAACAGTTTTGTTTTCAATCATGTTTAGTTCAATACAATTTTTATGCTTTACACTATAATAAAATTATTTGTTGTTTCAACTTACAAAAATAAGTTACCTGGTTGCCTTAAAATTTTGAGTTAATTCAACTTAAAAATATCAATAAATTTGATGCAAACTCAGTTGGATTAACTGAAAATTTCAACTTTTTGTTTAAGTTGAAACGACAATTACTTTTACAGTGTAGTTGTAAGAACAGACACAGTGTGGACATTTTACGGCTGTTTGTGTATAGTTTATCTTGACTTCGGATGCTTTGAAATTCTGAAACAATAAAAATTGTGTTAATAAAAGAACAACAGGAGTTTGGAACATCACGTGGGAAAGAAAGAACAGAAAAAATATATTTTGTTTTTGTGAAACTATGTTATTGTATATTTTCTGTAACATGAAGTACTTTTGGCTGATGATTGACACATCAAAAGCATTTTGCATGAACAAATGACTGGTAACTCATGTTGTTATTTTGTGCTGGTCGGTGGCAATTCTATTCTTACCTTTTTTCAGTCAATGGGATAGTAACCCCTTTGAGAAATATTTATGGAAATCAAAAACAGCGCTGTCCTCTTGTAACCGCTGTAAAATGCAATATCTGTTCTTCTGAAAGCGGTTTTGAAATGTCATTTCCAAGAATCCCGAACAGCAGCAGGTATGAAGTAGCTGCTTTGTGATGTTATTGTCTCGCATTTGTTTGTGTTTGTTTGTGGCTGCATTCGGTTTATTGCGGTCGATGTGGAACGCAATTACATTTATCTAACAAAAATAAATAAATATCTTTTTCTCATAAAACTTCAATGAGGTAGAATGTTTGCCTTTTGAGGGTTCTGTAGGTGTAATAAAGAGTGTAGGTAGAGCAACTCACTTTATTGATATGCTCTCAATAATATACTGGGCTGCATAAATCATGAGACAAAAGTCACACAAGACATGAACATGGTTATGCATTTTGGTGGAGGTCTTTCAAATTGTTTGCATGAGGATATATCTGCTATTTTAAATGACTTGAAATCAGATTCATGTAAAGTGATATGCATATACCGGCTATTATCTCCTTCACTCTGTGACTTTTTAAACATGAACCGAGGCAGGATGCACTACCTCTGTGACGAATCAGAGCTAAGCCCCTTCAGAAATCCCTCACCATAAGCTTTTAATGATTTACTTCATCCCATTTTTTTCTAGCAGACTTTAGCCAGATTAATGTCACAAGTCATTCACCGCAGCAAAGCATGGTGACTGTAAAGGTCACTTGGATTTCTGTGCGCCCTTCCACAACTTCCTGAGTGCCCAGCTGATTTATTTGGTATTTCCAAAAATAATGAGAACGTCTCGTGTTTCCTCGGCCCATGGGAAAACGGCAAATGTATGACACATCTGGGAATCTCATCTTTTCTACATCAGTGTAGCACAACCTGCTTCAGAAAATGGAGATAATGTCACGTAGCACCTCGGGTTGTAAAGCCTCCGACTGAAGAATTATGACCGCCGGTGAAATGGATAAAGTCGAGTTTACTGGCGTTCCATTTCTCTTCGTAAGACGCGCTGATTATTAGCTTGCACGCTAGTTTGAGAGGAATTTGTTCAAGGTGACCTGCTCCTTGTAGGGCAGGGAAAATTGAGACTAAACTTAATTTATGTAATATGCCGACTCCGGCGGGATGCTGCTGACCCACAGGCTCAGAAAAGAAAACTGATTTTCTATGATAGACACTTTTCTCTCCTCTCCCTGACATGCACATAAAGGAAAAGGCCAGAAGGTGGGACAAAAATTGAGAGAATAATCAACACTCACCTTGAAGCCATGAAGTGTTGAACACAGCGGTGGATGAAGGGGGGGGTAATTGTTAGGGATCCATTAGGACTATAAAATGAGATTAACCCCTTAGGTGCTGGAAAATTAGAAAAGGAGAAATAATCATATTTAATCTAGACTGATATGTGATGCGAGGGTATGATTGTAGAGTGCAGGTATTTATTGTAACAGCCTACAGGACTCGCCTGAAGACAATTGCTCAGAAAATAAGAGAACATTATTTGGGCTATTCTTAAAATCCAATATTAGTGGCCAAAAGGGATGCCTGGAGCACATATTTGCTTTCAGAAGAAATGAATCAAGATGAAGAAATATGTTACAAAATGGAGAAAACACCCCTTCGTTAAGATTTTTGAAATGATTTGAAATCAACAAAATGAATACTACAGTGTATCAATGAATATTGGCTTTATTCTAATATACAAAGCTCACATGAAGCATACTGCTTGGATCTTGACTCAATATTTGTGCGTGTTGTAATGCTTTGCCAAGACCCCTTAAAGTCCTAGTGAAATAAAAAATGATAATGCCTATTTTTCATGAAATATTGCAGCGTTGATTGTAAATAGTTTATCAATGTGCGTCATTCTCTTTTTAAAATGTGTGTGCCCTCATAAGCTTCAGTTAAAATCTGAAAATGCTCTTCCTTCCTGTTATGACAATCCATCTTAAAAGACGTATGTTAGATGGCTTGGGAGGAGCATCCGTTAACTCCTCCCCTTTAACGGTCAGTCTGCTGCCAGTTCCATTTCAAAATGCAACGGCTGTTTTTATACATCCAATCAAATCGCAGAGAACGACGAAAGCCACGCCCACTATTTTTCTCATTAGAAATTCCATTTCACCCGGAAATGCGTCAAAATACGGAAGTAAAAACGATCGCAACTTCCGGTACACGGGGACTTTAAATTCATCGCAAAATGCATACAAAAGTTTTAATACATCTTTCATTATATTTTTTAAAAAGATGTCAATTTTTCAGGATTGGACTACTTTTTGCCAATGCAGTATATTTTATAAATAACTTAATGGATTTGCGTATTACTGTAGACAGCAAAGTTAGCAAACAATTATCAATAAGTTATTTCAATTTACAGTTAGAGAACTTAGAGTCCATTTTTAGTATTTTTTATGATGCCACATAATAAAGGATAATAAGGGATTCTGGGATGCAGATCTGAAATTAAAAATAAAATTAAAAATAGGCTAAATAGACTTTATTTTTACTTTTAAAACAATGTTAAGAAATTGAAAAGAATATAAAAATAGAAAACTAGTTTTAGGTTAAAGGTTATTGAATAAGCAAATGAGGTTGACTGTTAGCTTCTTCATACAAAAGGTCAGATTCCCTTTGCTTCCAGTGAAGCATACAATGCACTCTTTGGCACATGCTCAAATCATGCCGAGATAACACGTATCATTAGGTTTTCCACAAACACGGAGTTCATGCCATATCGAACGCTTAATGTCATCCACGATTAGCAATACATCACCAGCAGCTGCTACACACAATTAGCGTGACATGCGTCTACCTGTTTGGGTTATAAACATGGTGACAACTACAATAATTTGTTCCCTCAATGACAATTACCATAATTTCAAAACAGTTCCAAAAGTAAATGAAGAGCTTAAATGACAGGTTTTAATAATGCTTTGCTAAATTTAGCTGCTGTCTGGGCCTGTTGGAGAAGAGGAGACTCAGGTATTCATTCTGTCCGTTTTAATGAGAGAAAGGGGAAGTATGGGAAGGGTCAGTGACAGGAATCTCTCCACAGACCATTAAACGTTATTAAAATAATATTGAAGGCAATTAAAGGGCCGGGATGCGAGGCCTCTGGCCCGGTCCACCGCAGAGCTCAGAAAGTTCACACAGAGATCATTACATCTAAATGATTAGCTAGAGACTGAATCTTAATTTGAATGTGACATTTATCGCTTCTGTCTACTTACATGTAATAAAATAAACTCCACAAGTAATGTAATGGGTTACGCCACCAGAAAATGTTTACTTTCTATGGTACAGTTTCCTTTATAAGGTTTTCCATCGTTTTGTAGATTTAGCAGTTTCATGATCTATGAGGGCTATGGTTGTACGATGTGCTGTTGGTACGGTAGCATCGTGTTGGTAAAGCTTAAAAAAACTGGTGATGCCACTGTATTGTAGCCTAGTATGGTAAGTAATGTTGCATATGCATGTAACGTTCATCTGAACCAGAGAAACTCTTATTATAGGGAGATAGAAGGGTCTATAACACTTCCAATTGGAGAAAGCATAACGGCTAACAACATCCTTAAAAAAACATAACGTTAGCCTGTGGTCTCTGAAGCCAAGGCGTTAGTTTTATTATGACACCCATTTTCACACAATTGAATTGGTTTATCTGAATTTAAACTGGGTGAATTGTACAGACAAGTAAATATTAAGTTCGTCAAACAAAGTTTATTTAATTTCATGTAATTCATTTGTGTTAAGCCAATTAAATGTAAATGCTTCAATGAAACACTTTTTTAAATTAACATCTTATTTTTACAACATGTAATGTATGGTGCTGGAAAGAAGCACCAGAGAGTTTACTGCATTTGCAGAGTATTTACTCGTTGAGTACATGCAAAATGGCTTAAATGTGCTCACCCGCAACCTAAGTAAAACCTTTACTCTTCACCACTATGGTAACCCCCAAAAAATCACAGACAACAGAAAATCATCTGAATTATAACATTACAGAGTCAAAGTCTCCTTATCTTTCATCCTGCACAAAAACACAAATACAATAATACTTTAACAATTTTAAAATGTACTATCTAAATCCAGTCATAAGAGCAAAGCATGCTGGTAACTCAATCCGCTGTGTAGTTTCAGTTAGTCAATGAAAATGATTCATGTTGCCCCAACACAAAAGGACTAAGTTATCTCAAAGAGTTGCTTATTTATGTCACTATTACACATTGAAATTGTGCTTGAACAAGAAACCAATACAAATGTGTTATATCAAACTGTATTGATTAATTAAAACAAACAACCTTTAAAGGGGTGCTTCAACGGTGTGTCATGCATTCTGACTTCTTTACAATGTTAAAAGTGCTGTCTTCTCATGCTTAACATGGTCAACTTGTCAAAAAACGAGTTGGGCGTATTACGTAGTATCTCTGTGCTCGATACACTCCCCCAGCGATCGTACAGGTTTTCGGAACGTTTTTTCCAAACATATAAAACTGTTTCGTAACAATTTTTCTTAGTCCCTTATTGGACAATTCTCCCGGAAAAGCACGCGGCACGCCCACGCGGCAGCAAGGAGAGCAGGAGAAGGAGCATGCGCAGACGTCACTTTCACTTGTGTGCAGGAGAGAGAGAGAGCATACATTCGCAAAGTTCATGTGTTTGTTTGTTCACTGCATTTGGGTGATGAATGTTATATAAACGGTGGATATAACGCTGGATTTGGAGATCGTTTGAAACTGATATATGGAGCTGTCCCTGCACTAAAAGATGCCGGACATGAACCGCATGCGGTGAGTGAAACTGATGTCTGTGGTTTGTTGGCAATGGGTGCGCACGTGCTTTAGTTCAGCCTACCCCTCCCCCCCGCACGCGCTTTCGGAAATAATCGTACAGCTGTATCTATCTTTTATAAATGTGACCAAACTAAATACTCTTCAAAGATACGAAGTATGCAATACTACTCTATAGGTACTCAAGATTAATATGAGATTGGCAGAAACCGAGTGTGTTAGGGCCGCTTTAAAAATATTTTTTTTGTGCAGTCGCTTTATTTGAACACTTACATCTGCCTTTTTAGGGGCGATTCACTCCTGAATGATTCTGTTTTTTGAACGACTTGGACGAGATAACGATTCAGTGAGCCATTCATCAAGACACTTGCTTCGCTGAATCACCCCTTTGAATGAATTGTTTGAATGATTCACTGAATCAGTAAAAAAAATAGCTGCCACCTACTGGCCGTTTTAGTTTCACATTTAAAAGCAAGCCTAACATTTCACTTTTTCAAACATTGCTGTATAGATAAAAAATTTCGCACATTTGAATTAGCCTGGTTCCCATGTAAAAAGGTTGTAGTTTTCTTTAGTATTTACTACAGTAAACTTTACAAAACTTCCTGGACTGTTTTACTAGAGTTTACTATAGTATGCAGCAATTTTTTATTTGTATGATGAGTTTTTCATATAGCCAGTTATTAATTCTCATTATTAAAGTATTCAAAATTGCGACAGTTTTCATTTAGACCTGTGTATTTGGGAAACATTGGTTTATTTCTAGATCTAAATTATGAACATGGCACAGTATTGCGATACTACTTGGTATTGTACCAGCTTCAGCTGGTATATTATCGTGAGATATGTTTATGGTATCGTGACAACCCTAATGAGAGGAAAGGAACATCTTTGCTAATCCACAATAGCAAAAAAAGTGTGGTAAATGCATATTTAAGGCATGAAATTTGTTTAAAGGTTTATATTTTAGTTAGCTTTCGGGTGGTTGGCTAACTGATCTCCAGGCTATATCGGTAAAGAGACATTCTTGGTCAGTCCTCATTTGCAAAAATCACCTTGAAATCCCACCAGGACACACTGTACGCTGTCAAAACAGCAGCTGCATGTCAAATATCATTCCGGTGCTTTTGTCATCTCACAAAGCGCTTCATCAGCTGCCCAGACTGACTGCTGATGTACCGTCTCTCCCTGTCAGACCACCAGCTTGATACAAGTATTTTCAGGGAGCTGGTGGGAACTGGGAGGAACCTCATCATCATGCTGTCCTGGACTGGCGTTTTCATCAAGTTTACGCTGTGCGCTGTAAATCTTCTCCACAATATGCTTTAGCTTTGCCTGGAATTCTCTACTTTTTTGTATATTTTTCTAAGCGTGTCTCTTTACATGAACATATTCAACTCGCCCATATAAATAAATTAATAATAAAATTACATTTAATTAAATAAACTGTTCCTTTTGTAAAGAAATGTATGCAAATGTAGGCTTATTTTAGTTTTATTAGGAAGTATAACGGCTGTGGATGTTCTTAAATTCAATAAACTTTAATGCAGTCTTTACCATAGCTTTATATATAAATGGCTTCATAGAAAAAAAGATCTAATAAAAAGTTAAACTACTTTATTTATGTGATGTGGTTTTGAGCAGCAAACTGACCATTATTATAAAATAAAAGACTAAGACTGTGACTGTGTTGAAGAAAACCAAACCATGTACCGTTTGTCAGGAATCTAATCAAAGCGACACATGAGATATCTTACATTGATCCGTGAAAAGTCAAGCATGAAACACCTGGAGTTTTCCCTTGTCAATATTTGCTTTCTGTTTTAGAAGCACCACCGTTTCCTCCGTAGATGAAACCTTTTGGTAAAGCTCGGATAATACCAGACATTTGCCCCTTCCGAAATTACATTCTCATCCCATGATACCTTGATGATTTGTGCTGTCGTGTAATCTTTTTCTCTCTTTATGAAATGAGCGTGAAAATCTAATGCAGAGTTTGACAAGAGGTTACCCAGCCAACACCATGAATGTGAATGAGGATGTTTAAGAGAAAACGTGAGGGTGTCTGGAGATGGGGAAAACAAGAATAAATATAGTGAGATTTTGAAATAGTTTGAATTATTAATATTGCTCATTCATACAGGCATGAAAAGGAACTAAATAACTAAATACATTTCTTGTGTTTATGTTTACACAATAATGAATAATAATGTGTTTGTAAATGAAATTAACATTAAACAGGATTAGTAAATGCTGCATGCATCACTGTAAAAAATGATTTGTTGTTTTTTGTTGTTTCAACTTAAAAAAAACAACTTACCTGGTTGCCTTAAAATTTTAAGTTAGTTCAACTTAAAAATATTAGTTCACTTAATGAATTTGTTGCAAACTCGTTGTGTTGACTAATATTTTTAAGTTGAACTAACTTAAAATTTTAAGGCAACCAGGTAACTTATTTTTCTAAGTTGAAACAACAAAAAACAACAAATCATTTTTTACAGTATACTGTTCATTTTAACAAAATAATGTACTTAACTAATGTCCTAAAGTTTCACCCAAACATGAAAATTCTCTCATTATTTACCCTCAGATTGTTCCAAACCTGTACAGTATATATAATTCTCTTTGTTCTGTTGAACACAAAGGAAGATATTTGTCAGAATGTCAGTAACTAAACAGATCTCATTCCTCCATTTACTGCCATAGTAGGGAAAATAAATACTGTTCTGATTTTAAAAATCTGTTTGCTTACTGACATTCTTCAAATATCTTCCTTTGTGTTTAGCAGAACAAATACATTTATACAGGTTTGGAACAATCTGAGGGTGAATAAATAATGAGAGAATTTTCATTTTTGGGTGAACTATCGCTTTAATGTTTTCTCACCACTATATGCAGTAAATATCTAAAAATCTCCTTATTTCTAGGTTTAAAATAAACTTTCAATCGCATGTTTTCAATAAGCTCTGACACTGCTGAACTCCACTGTCTGTATACTAACCAATATTGTATAATAAAGCCTCAATTCTTTACTCTGATGAAAGACAGCCTTCGATGGGACGCGGTCTTCACAAAGTGAATGTAATCGCCTCAAATTGATCCCTGCACTTGCTTTTGTGCTCCTTTAAAATTCTCATAAAACGAAAGATGAAAAGGATTATACGTGCTCTTAAGATTTTAGGTTTTCTAGAAAAGGGATTACATTAATTTTGTTCTTTTTGATGTTAAAACCGAGAGCTTACACCTTTGAAGAACAACGCTGCTTTGGGTTGCTTTTACGGCTAATTAATATGCAGAAGTACAGCGTACGGTCTTTTAACAGCTCACTTTGCGTTGGATCCTAAATATGTAATAATCCTCTCATTCTCTGTTTTTCTTCCTCGTTATGTTCTCTAATTCTTGGCATGATGAAGTGCTTCGTGTCTGGCTTGGATGATGAAATTTAAACCTGATTTGTCATCTAAGAAAGCTCAGAGGGAATTCGCTAAACTCAGTAATTGAGCCCATTGTCTCTGTTCATCTATAAGAGCCGATTTGTGTTAACACCCTGATTGAGACTCGATGCATACCGTCTTAGCATACTTATCATTATTTACTCTTTGATTTTGGTGGAGAGACAGAAAAACACGCGTAACCACAGATGTCTTGTTGCTATTCTCGGTGTAATTTTCTTACCCTTGAGTATTTGACTTTCGAGACCACTGAACGTGAACAGACATATGCATCTCATGCAAATACTGGTCAGCCGAAGCAATGCCAGGGTCATAGGTCACACCACACACACTAACACAAGCTGTTCTCCTTGTGCTCTATTTCCAATAACTGCTCATTTTAATATAAGCCATGCGCAAACTAATCAAACCGGATCAATACGCCTATGATCAATGTGTTTAACATTGGTGAGACGCCAAACAGCTGTTATGCCCATTACACAGTATGGAGTAACACACTCTCATGAGCGTCCAGATCAATACAGGCTTTAGGTCCGTCTCGAACAACAAAGAATGAAGAAAGGAGCAAACAATGATGTGTTCTGCTGATTGAATTACTTTCATCCTCATGTAGGCAACACAGCAGGATTGCATCGCAAATGAAGTCACAAAAGACACGTTACCCAAATCCACTGGCCAATTCTCAATCCGTGAGCTAATGATGTCAGGCTTCCCCAGCTCGCCCCTTATTGTGCCCGACGAGGAAAATTACATTAATTACAAGCAATTTGTGGACAAGAGGCAGCAGGTGGTAGAAAGAGTTGTGGGTAATTGACGTGGCGTAACTGAGACAGAACTGGATCCTGGGAAGTTTAATCAGTAAAGCAGTGGCTTATCTCTCGGCGAACGGGCGTCCCCGCCACACCGCACCGCCTCGGCTCGGATGGGGCCACCTGCAGAGTCTACTCTCTCTGCCAGATGCTCTTCACTGCTGAAAGGTCTCAGCGAGGAACTGCAGAGAAAAAACCATGCTGATAAAATTGCTGTCATCTGCTCACCTCTCTTTCACAGGTTTTTTTCTGGTACGTTGTAATTTAAAACCATTTCCACAGGGCTTGTCAGTGTCAGATCATGACTGAACAAAGACAATTGCCACTTCCTGCTGAAATTCCATCACGTGTAAGAAATTTTGTGGTCTCCTACACCTGTAAACAGCACGTGACTTGGCTGTTGAGATTGTCTGTCTGTATGGTTTACCCTATTTAGTATGTTGTTTAGTTATTTACGTTGCATTTGTGTATAATACTCTAAAAAATCAGATGAAAGTTACTATACTAATAAAGTAAAATTACATTAGAATTACACTCTAAAAAGTGCTGGGTTGTTTTTGACCCATGCTGGTCAAATACTGGACAGAACGCACTGCTTGGTTAAAAATGACCCAATGCTGGGTTATTTCAAGTTGAAATTTTCAACCCAACTGCTGGGTTGTTTCCACTCATGATTGGGTAAAGATAACCCAGCAGTGCGTTCTGTCCAATATTTGCCCAGCGTGGGTCAAAAACAACCCAGCACTTTTTAGAATTAATGCTTTCAAGTTAATAAAAGTTAACAAAATCCTGTTCTGAAATGCCTGAACATTTTGTTCCTGTTGGTTGTTGGTGATGGTTTAGTTATGAACGAAACAAACTAGGTACTTAAATGCAATTGTATGTCAAGTCCAACCAAGATGTCATGTACTTTTCATTTTTAGTGACGTGCATTGCATATGTGGGTCTGATTCCCCTGGAGCAATCTTGAGTTAAGTGTCTCGCTCAAGGGGCCAACATGGACAGACTCTTTCGTTTTCAGTATAGAAAAGTAGTTTGTCAACAGCAAGATACACTGTAGCAAAACTCTAGCACTATACACAAGGCTTTGACCCGATTCATGCCCTTCAACATTTCCTAATGTATAATTCATCCTATATAGATTACAGTATTTACAACAGTTGTAACTTGTTTATGTTGTTTTATGTATGTTTTATGTAATACAGCTCAGCAATTGAGAAGATGGAATTTACAGTTACAAGAAAACCGTGATGCATACAAAGAGGCAATAAAGCAGTGGATGTCTTCTCAAGGACAAAAGTTTTTTAATGACTTTGTTTCAAAGCAAGAAAGAAATAGATGATGGACGGATTAATTGATTGATCTATTAATCGTTAAAAAATGTGCCTATATTTATAACCAATAAACATAATATAATTTTATAACCAATACATTTTTTTATTGTTGCACAAAACCAAACAGTGTTTAATAGTCAATGATGATCATGTTATCTGCCTCAAATTAAATGTTGAGTTTGGATTAAAGTTTTTGTCTTTTAATTTTCATGACCTTCTCTTGTTACTCTCTATTGAGATTGCCACTAATGAATGTTTGCTTAGCAGTGCACATTTTGATGTGAAGCCTGACGTCACTTTTGGGTGAATAATTCACCAAAGGGGCGATGTGATGGTCAAATATTCCCAAAGACCCAAAAACTAATCTTAACCTTGAGAAACATGGGTAAACACATATTCAGCAGGACTTTATAGACTAAAATGAATGCAAACGAAAGCTGTTTGTTTACATTTGAGAGTCTAAAGATTAAGGCCCGGTTTCACAGACAAGGCTTAAGGCTAATACCAGACTAAAATGAATGTGTGACCTGTCTTAACTGAATATAACTTGCCCAGAAATATCTTAAAATATATCATTGCGATTTGTTTTGTCTCAAGATGCACACCAGTTATGTATTCTTCTAAGGCATTTTTATAAAAGCGACATAAATATCTTAATTAAACTAAGGCATAGTCCTGGCTTAAAATAAGTCGTGTCTGTGAAACCGGGCCTAAGTCTATTTTTGGTATTTCACTAAAGATAAGATCACTAAAACATCACTAAAACAAGAATATTGAACAAGAAAATAAAATAGTTGAATCAGTTAAGCCTTATTCAATCTAATCAAAAGATCACGCCTCAAACTACATTTGGGGGGTCGATATCTACGGGTACAGGAGCAAGGCCCCTGGAATTAATCATGAATTCATTAAATGGAATGTCAGATTAATAAATTTAATGTCAAATCTAAAAATAGAAATCTGAATCTAAAAGCAAAAGGGAATTATTATTAAATGAATAATTCACCCAAATAGCAGATGGTTATATATAGAAAATCATCACGAAACTGAACATTCCTTAGTGTTACGGGGTATAAGTAGGCAAGTAAATTATGACAGAATTGTCAATTTTTTGGGCGAACTGTTCCTTTAAGCTCTGTTGAGAGACAGTGAGATGACCCTGACCTCGACACGAACCCTCCTGCTGTTTTCCACACATACTAAACGCACATCTTCCATCCTGTCACAGCCATCAACATCAGCATGCAGTGACTCCTGACACCCCACACACACCTCTCTCACCCTTCATTCAATACCAGTCACCTTCAAAAACAATAAATTGTTAGTTACGTTAACTGCATTACAATTAACATTCTACACTGTATAAAAAACTGTTCTGTTCATTTTTTACAGATTTTCCACATAAAATGCCAAAAAACAGAATTTTACTGTTTTTGACAGATTTTTTTTTTTTTAAATACGGCCAAAAACCGTAAAAGGCAAATTTACAAGAAAACAGGGTGAAAATGTAATTTTACAGGGAAAACCTATTATTTTACAGTTTATTTCTGTATTTACTATTTAAATACAGTATTTATTATTACAGTAATTACTATAAAATTACAGAACAAGACAACACATTTACAAGAAAAATTGAGAAAACAATTTAATATATATTCTTACATCCTATAATTTTACAGAACGAAAAATTACGGTATATTTCTGTTTTTCAAGTTGACAGAAAATTTCTTTTTTTACGGTGTATGTGTGCATATAACCGCATTTAAACGTGCTTGCTTGACCTCTGACAGACACAACAGATGCAGTATTCACTAAGTTATCTTAGTATGAAACGGGCATACTGTAAAAGTACAAAGATCAACATGAATCTCATTCATTGAAATCTCTTGGCTTTCTTATTCAAATTCACTTTGCGTGCTCTATGGAGATTGAGTCTCAGTCTGAATGTGTCATTGGGAATAAAACTCCCAACAGCACCTAGATTTCTCTCTTTCTTTCTCTTGGTCCTCCATCTTTAATTTCTCTCAGTGTTGCTATCTAAATGCTAAACCATTCAACACTCCAGAGACGAGAAGCTCCATGAGGAGCCGAAAACAGAAGTCTCATTTTTCTCCAGATGATAGGGAGGAAAGGTAATCATCCTATGAATTGGTATTCTAGTGAGGTATGATGGCAGTAATGTGATCTGTAATTGAAATGTGAGTAATGCAGTTGTGAATTCAGAGGTAAGTGCCGAGCGCGAGCCTACATTGCTATTACACATTTAACCAGAATATATCAGTCAATGCCAGCCCAGACACTGTAAGAGGCTTTCAGTCGAGGAAAAAACTATTTTGCTAATGTTTTGCCACTTTTCCCCCGTCACATTTATGCCAGTGCTCTATAATAGAATGGCGGAAAAGAAAATGTAAGTGAGAAAAAATAATAATGTGTAACCACCACAGATGAGAGCCTATACTGTACGTTCAGGACTGACCGTGGATGTTTTGTAATACACCCTTAGTTGAAAATCTCCATCTCATGTTTCATTCTTATTAACATTTACATAAAAACCATTATGTTACAGTGTAGACATGATTTTTAGTTAAAAAGCTCAGAAAGAAAAGCTGATTAAAAAAGTGTTGTCATCGCTTACCATAACGTATGGTTGGCGGCCTGAAATTCTTCTTAAATAAGTGGAGCTGGAGACCGCAGACATGGGCTGTAAATGGGTTCATTCAATAGTGTGTGATAAGCACAAGCAGCTTTGATGAATCTGAGTCTGGTTCTTCATTAGCTTCAGAAGCCATTAGCCTTGCAGACGCCCTGCTGGTTTACAAACACAGACACATGAGATAAGAAAGGGAGGATACATATATTAGTAGCCTACTCAACATTTGTTTATGCCCTTTTCACTTAAAACTCACCGTGAATAAGCTGTGATTATTAACATGCAGATTTAGTAGCCCGCATTTAAAGAAGATAGTTTTTCTTGTTACCTGATGGACCAGCTATTTATAGGCAAAATAAAAAAGAGAAAAAAAGGGAGAAAGGCTTTGTTTGTTATGCATTAAATGTTTACCTCGGTAAATTGATAAGAACCCTCTCACAAGGTCATTTTATTTCAGGATTGAACATGATTTGTTTGTTTCGTCGACTAAATTTGTATTCTCAAATGTAAAATGTTTGGCATGAAACACTAAACTACGGTGTTTACATACTGAAATTAGCAAGCTCTGTCTCTCACATGCATTATTTCTGACGTCATCAGTAGTGATATATATCTAAGAAAGAACCATTATATATATATATATATATATATATGCAAAAGCCGTTACTTTATGCCGCCATTCTGTTGATAATTTGATAAATGCTAGTTAGAATAATAGATATAAGAGAGAAATAGATAGAGTATAATAGAGAAAGTCATGAATATTTGGTAAACTGTTCGTTTGTTAAATTAACATTGTCACCCTTATGTGAATACATCGCAGCAGATTATCTAAGGTCTTTCAAATTTACATTTCTTAATTTATCTAACATTAAATCGCAAATGAAGCACGCGGCAAAACTGAGCCTACAGCGCCCTCTTATGGTGATCAACACTGTTTACAAATACCCTATACTACAATTATGATTTTCTTCCTGGTAAATGGTCATCTAGAGTGTTGTGACCATGTGAGCAAAAAAATTAATAACGGATTTGAAAGTATTGTAAAGATTTAAAAGCCTTTCCAATACAAATAGGCTATAAATGGGCCTAGAGCCAGATCAGACATAAACACACAAACAAAGACAGGAGGATACACTTGCTACACAAAAACGAGGGAGCAAAAGGTAAATAAAAATTGTCTTCAAGAAAAAATAATTAAGGTGCAATATGAATAAAAAGTAAAGCAAAGTCAAACTTTCAACGATATTCAAGTAACATTATTAGTCCCCTGGCGCCCTCTAGCGTACATTGGGATTTATTCTACTTTTACTTTTTATCTCTTACAATTCTCTAGTAAAACTATAAAATTGATTAAAATATTATTAATTCAGCTCTCATGCCATACCAAATGTTTGATTTCCTTATCTGATCTCTATTTTCATAAAAACTATCCTATGACTCCCACAATCTACTCATCAGCACTGCACTTTATCCCCCACTAGCATGCACAACCTAAGAACTCAGTGAGACGACACAGTGAGACGAATTTTTACTGTCTTATTACTGTAATACCACAATACGTACCAATCCCTGTACACTACATACATTGTGTGTACATTTCCTGCTGTGTAGTTACATGTAAATTATGTGTCATTCGTTATAGGCTACTATGGTTAAACACTGTAAACGTGTACAGGAAAATGTATATTGTAAAGTATTGTCTCATATCTGTCATACTGCCATGTTGGTCGGAACTGCACCCACGTTTTTCATCTACTGTTGCACTTGTGTATATGGTTGAGTGACAATAAAGCGATTTGAATTGATATTTGACGTCCATCCAGTATATGGGTTCCAACTTGCTCGAAAAAAGAAAAAGGAGCAAAATAACAGGAGTAAGAAAATTCATTCATATTTTGAGCTTATTTAACAATATAATTAATCAGGTCCTTCAATAACTGACTTTGATATAAAAAGTTAAATGTAAAGATGTAAAGTCAAATCATCATATATTGAAGTACTATTATTATTATTATTTAACTTAAAACTGCTCTTCAAGAACAGCTTTAAAGTAGAAAAAGTAGACTCATGAGAAATACTTAGCTTAATATACAGTATATGTGTGAACAAGCCTGTACCTTGTTTTTTTGCCTTACACAAACACAAATCTCACTGGTCAAAAAACAGAGGTAAATGCTCAGCCGTGTACAGCTGTGAAAGGCAGATCAACGTGGTCTCAGGAGGGATGATGGGTAAAAAAACGAAGACCGGAGAGAGAGAACATGGTGGTTGGATTCATGGCCCCTGGCAAAATGTGTGTAAGGAATGGTTTTATGTCATTTAAACTGAAAAACTATTTAAAAAAATATTTGTCTTTCTTTTCTTTGTAAAGGTACGTCATTTAGGTAAACAAAAATGTCTTTCCAAAGAATTCTCTGATAATAATTTTATCCATTACGATTATCTGAAACAACAGCAATTATTTTGTAAGACAATGATACAAACCTGATATTGCTTCACCACTTCATGGTTGCTGGATGTCCAGAAATAAAATTTTAGTTTTAAGGGGAAAATAATTCAGGTAATCGGTTTTATGCTGTAGAATATAACAATCATATTAAAGGGAAAGTTCACCCAAAAAAGAAATTTCTGCCATGAATTACTCACTCTCTAGTTGGTCCAACTAGAAAGTAATTCATGGCAACTCGAAGGTGAGTAAATAATAACATTTTTTTTTTTTTTTTTTTTTGTCCCTTTTACACAACTTGGAAAGCTGTAAATGTTTAGTTCTCCTGCTTTCAGAGCTAGTAAAAAACATCAACGGTGTCTGTTTCTGGCTGAATTTACAATAAAATACCACTATAATAAAAATATTATTTATAAAAATCTTTAAGAACTAAATATCTTTACCGTATGAAAGAGAATCAACACTTGTCCATGTGTTAAAAATGGGAAATCTCTTTTTATTGGTAATTTTAACTAACCATGTGTAAATCATGAATAAAACAAACACTCACAGTAATGAACATTATTGGAAAGCAAACTCGAGACACCTTAATTTAGCACACACACACACAGGCGCGCACACACGCAATATACAATTGTATACATTAACGCATACACACAAACGTTCAAAGAGAATGGTCACACTTTCTTTACCATTCTCTTAATTATAGAGGGATTTTTTCCATGTCGTAATCTAAAGAGATGCCACACGGAGATCCATTTCTTCACACACACACACACACACACACACACACACGCACACGCACACGCACACGCACACGCACACGCACACGCACACACACACGCACACGCACGCACACATATCTCAAATGGCTCTTAACATGGCTTCAATAGCAGAGTTTATTTTCAGTTTCAGTTGAAGTGCGTAGACGGAAGTTAAGGAGCCTCTGAAGACAACGGTAACAAACACGGAGCCGAACGAGAGCAATCTGTGAGAGATGTCAGGCCCCAACATGCTCAGTGCAAGTTCAATTAACACACTCTACATGCTCGCGAAATCCACAATTAACGAAGGCAAATTATGTGAATCCTGATCAGCATGTGATCAAACAAGAACATTTGTTCAGTTCGGTTACGTGGTTCACAATGCAAAATGTAGTGCATACTGCATTGCATTATGGGTAAAAACGATTCAGATCACGCAAATGTGCAAAAACAAACGCGTACAGTACACACTGTATATATAAGCACATGCTTTAAAAAACAATAAATGATATTCCATTTTTTGTGGGGTACCAGAAATGACAGATATGCAGGAATATAACATTTGACAAAGGAATGGCTTTCTCTTTAGCAATCTCCAGGGCACGTGGAATCTTCTGACGCACTTTATGGAAGGAAAAAAGGGAAAAAGAAAGGACTTTGTGTTATGTATAAAGATAAAACATGACTCTGATACAACAGCTGTTAGTAGTTTCCATCACTTGTAACTGGCTGCACTTCACACGAGATTTAAAAAAGGCTAAGATCTATACATATTTATATACATATATATATATATATATATATATAAACGACCCATTTTATTTTACAGAAGAGTCTTTTCCCAGATATTCTGGTTAATCGAAGATCAGGTAATCAAACACATTTTCAGTCACCGCAGCGCTGAGGTCAGCGGCACAAACAGTGTGAGAATAATTGAATTATTCCGGCTATATCAGAGCTTTTCGTTTAAAAAAGGATTATGAGATGCGCACAGACTTGATTTCGTTGAAACGTTCAGTGGTCCCGTCCGATAGCTCCTATCGGGTTTTCGTGACCAAAGGTTGGAAAAGCGTGAACGTGCCAAAAGCTCCACCCAGGTCTGTTCACGCTCCAAACTGTTGGGTCTCTTTCGCTCCGGAGAAGGTTGTTCGGTTACCACACGTTGACAATATGGTTCATGTAGTCCTCGGTGGGCAGCCGTGCTGTACCCTCCCCTCCCTCCTCTCGGAAGGGGCTGTGAAACGACGCCTGTCCTCTCAAAAGTCTCTGCTCCCGACGGTCCAACATGTGCTTGTACTGGTATCGCTGTTGAAACAAGTCTTTGGCATAATCGTACAGCTTCATATCCAAATCGTTTAACTCCTCTATCCTCTGTATTGTGTCATTCTCCAAATCCACGCCGGCTGCCCGCGTGCTGTTGTATTGCAAAAAGGGTCGGATGAACTTGAGGTGGAAGGTGCGCTCGAACAGATACTGCGTCTTCCGCTGGAACTCCGTCAGGCCGTAGAAAGCCATGTCGCGCAGGTTCTTCTTGGCCGACTCTAGGAGGAGCTGCGAGCGTCTCTTCTCGGGTACCGTGGAGAGGTTGTAGCAGCCGACCAGACTGAGGTCGGCCAGCATGCGGACCTGTCGGTTGTTGGCGAGGTTGTAGGGGCAGTCCATGAACTGCTCCAGGGTGCAGCCCGACCAGTCCGAGCCCTCGTAACAGGGAGGCAACTCTTCGGGCGTGGGTGTCCGTCCGTCGCACATGTGCAGGGAGGTCTTCCACGTGGCGCCGCGCTGGACGTGCCTCCATTCGCTGAGGTATCGGGAAACAGGGTCCCTCAGCAAAGTGATGTAGTAGAACTTTCTGAAGGAGACGAACAGAACTCCGTTAGTTATGTTTGAAAAAAAAACACATTTATATGGATGGTTCACCCAAAAATGAAAACTCATTTTCTCGTCATTGTATGACTTTCTTTCTTGTGCTGAACACAAAAGAAGATATTTTGAAGAATGCTGGTAGCTGAACAACAGCGGTACCCATTCACTTGTACGGACACAAAACCAATGCAAGTCTATGGGCACCGCCGTTGTTCGGTTCAGAACATTCTTCAAAATATCTTCTTTTGTGTTCTGCAGAAGAAAGAAAGTCATACGATGACAAGAAAATGAGTTTTCGTTTTTGGGTGAACCATCCCTTTAAAGATCTAGCAATGCGATTATGATTTCATTTAACAATCATTATGGAGCTATTTTTAAAACGTCTCCCGGGCAGTGACACGAGAGACAGACAGAAGTGAGAGACAGCAAACATGCGCCTCTGCAGAGAGCCGAGACAACTATAGTGATGTAACCTTCTCAGTCCCTTCTGTAAACACTTCTTACGTGCAAGCTCGACGAATTATTTCCTCAGCTAAATGCATCGGGGACACACACCGCAGGGAAAAGCACATTCTGGTAGAGCGACACAAAAGAGGTGGGCGTAAAAACCGGCGCTGCCAAAAAGCCAGCAGGTGGTTTTCAGCAGATTAATCCCGAATAAACTGATGACGGAGCGATTCGGGCCACAATCACCGATTCATCGCCCCCGTGTCAATGCTGCCTCCAGTTGTGGTGGCCCTGAGGGTTTCTGGTCCCTCACTTCACCCTACATTACCTCTTCGCACCCCTGTGACCAAATCTGCCAAGGAATCTCCAAACAACAGTCAAGTGCCGAGAGCTGGTTACACATTCTAACGGAGCATGAAATCACTCATTAGACATACACAATGGGCCGATGCTGAGATTCATTGGCGGTGACCTACATGGCACTTCCCAAGGTATCGCTGGGTGTTGTGCAGTCACTTTGCCTCTGGCCAGGAGGCAGCAATGTAGCCAGCAATGTAGCCAACACGGTGCACTCAAATGCCCTCACACGATATATGCAGTACCGTCATCCACCACAAGGTGGCACTGTGTCCATAAAATAGGTCCCACCAAACGTTGTGCATCATTGCCTTAGCTCAATTAGTGGAACTTTGTGTTAGGAATGCTCTTGCTGGGTAAAACTGCCAAACGCATAAATGAAAAATATGTCTTTTGGACTTTCTTCCATCTCTACGTACCCAAATCAATAGAATCATCATTCTTTCAAGTCTCTTGAAAACTCTTGTTCGTTCTCTCTTCTCTGCCACAAAATGGTGGGCTTATAATCATTAGTGAACCTGAGTGACAGCTCGGATCCCTGTACAGCGCCACGGCTCGGGTTTTAATAACTCTCCTGTTTCCACAGCGATTAAAGTCTAATCCTATCAACACGCACAGCAGTCCCGAACCTCAGCCAATAACAGACCGACTCCAGTGTGAATGCGCGGTCAATAGTAATAACACACACAGCAATAGACTCTTTATTAATGAGAACGGACCCTTTGCGGGTCACACTAGGCGGCTGAACGAGGCAGCACGGTGACTCATAAATTAAGCTATTTAGCACAAGTCTCTTTATAAAAGTGTTTTATAATTGAATAAAGATCCGGTTCAGGCCAGCTTGAACAATAGGCTTTTAGCACATTTGCGTGCATTTATGTCAGCTAGGGATGTTAAGCATTTTTGGTCAATGCAAAGCCTAACTAAGCATTTTTTCTCTTTAATTGATACTGCAATGCAACTTTTAAAGGGATACTTCACCCAAAAATGAAAATTCTGTCATCATTTACTCACCTTCAAGTTGTTCCAAATCTGTATAAATTTCTTAGTTCTGATGAACACAGAGAAAGATATTTGGAAGAATGCTTATAACCAGACAGATCATGCCCCCCATTGACTCCAATAGTAGGAAACATTACTTTATCAGAAGTTTATCACTTTTTTTGTTCTGTTGAACACAGAAGAAGATATTTTTAAGAATGTAGGACAGCAAACAGTTCTGGGGCACTTTTGACTGTACCATTGTATTTTTTCCTACTATGGGAGTCAATGGGGGGCAACATCTGTCTGGTTATAAGCATTCTTCCAAATATCTTTCTCTGTGCTCATCAGAACAAAGAAATGTATACAGATTTGGAACAACTTGAAGGTGAGTAAATGATGACTGAATTTTGGGGTGAAGTATCCCTTTAAAAGTAACTTTTACGTTTTAAGAGTTTAAAAAAACTTAATGCACAAACCAAAGAAAGCCTGTTTTTTTAGATCATGACATCACGTTTGCATAAGCTAGACACTTTTATCCAAAAATCAAAAGAAACCCAAAAGAAACCATTACAGAAATTCTAATGGTTTCCATTACAATAGCATTATGAACCATTAGCTTTTTCCATTAAAACCATTACAAATGTCCTTTGTGTGTTCTGTGCATCCCTGCTGAAAAAAACAATAGAACCCCAACAGAAACCATTACAGAAATTCTAATGGTTTACAATAAAATACCATTATGAACCATTAGCTTTTTCCATTAAAACCATTACAAATGTCCTTTGTGTGTTCTGTGCATTATTTCAATTAGATCCCTGCTGAAAAAAACCATAGAAACCATTAAGGACGTTGTAATGGTTTTAATGGTTTTATAGGGAATTGTACTGGTTTTAATGGAAACTGTAATGGTTCTACTGGTATGTGATGGATTCTACTGGTGGGATGTTAAATCCTATTGGAATAATGCCCAAAACACACTACAAAAAGGCATTTTGTAATGGTTTTAATGGAAAAAGCTATTGGTTCATAATGGTGTTTTAATGGAAACCATTGGAATTTCTGTAATGGTTTCTATTAGGTTTCTATGGTTTTTTTCAGCAGGGATTATCTCCCTGCTGAGAAAAACCATAGAAACCATTAAGGAAGTTGTAATGGTTTTAATGGTTTTATAGGGATTTGTATTGGTTTTAATGGAAACTGTAATGGTTCTACTGGTATGTGATGGATTCTACTGGTGGGAATCCATCACATACCAGTAGAACCATTACAAATCCCTATAAAACCATTAAAACCATTACAACTTCCTTAATGGTTTCTATGGTTTTTTTCAGCAGGGACCCCACCAATCACACCACACAGAATCCACCACCAATAGAATCACACCACTATAGTTTTCATTAAAACCAATACAATTTCCATTATAACCATTAAATACATTAAAAGTTCTATTGTTTTGGTTCTATGTTTGTTTTTCAGTGCATTAAAGGTATACATTGTTTATCAGTATGTGAGTTAAAGAAAATTATTATAACAAAACAAAAATAATTTACTATTATATATTTTACAACATATAATAAGTTATAGAAAAGAATAAAATTTAGTGGTTGTAATTTTTTGGAGGATCTATTGACAGAAATGCAATATAATGCACATAACTATGTCTTCAGAGGTGTATAAACCCCTTACATAATGAAGCTTTATGTTTTTTTTTACCTTAGAATGAGCTGTTTCTATCTACATACACCGCGGGTCCCCTTCCATGGAATTCGCCATGTTGTTTCTACAGTAGCCCTAAAGGGACAAACTGCTCTACAGAGCACGTTTCGTAAATAAAAATAAACTCCTTCGGCAAAAAAGCAAAAACATGACAACATCTTAGTCCTGTGTCAGCCACCGTAGTGGTTCGAAAAGGGGGGGGGCTAGATGGCGCTAAATTTCATACACTGGACCTTTAAAAATGTTATATTAAAATACATCTGAATAATAATAAGAATGCCGTGACAGACCATTCAGAATCAGACATTGCAGAAAGCCAGGCAATATATATTTTTAGAAAGTATTGTTAAGTATGGAATAACATTATGTTTACAAAATGCATTAAAACAAGCCTAAAACGTCATTATAAATCTCATTATTAAGGTTATAGCCCTCCTCTCCCCCACTGAGACATGGGAAAGGAAGCATTGCTTTTGAGATAGATGCTGGAGAGTGTGAAGTTGAAGGTCAGAGCTGAGACAGAGAGCACGCAGGAAGACACCTCTTCAGGCTGACAGCACGCAGAGAAGCCGTCACCACTCCCCATCTAACAAGACTCCAAATGCAAATCAACCTCTCAAAAATATGATGACCGCACAAAGACCAGTCACAGCTGTGGGGGCACTTTTCCTGACTTTAGACACACAAGTGGAGAATAACGGTTTTTAAAAAGGGAGATGGTGTCCTCCTCTCTCTCTCACACAAAGAAAGCCATTCATCTCTCTTTGTTGGCATTTAGCAACTTTACTCTCAATGCTTTTTTCCCAAAGGAGCATTTATACTAGAGAAGTGGAGCATTGGTCAATTATTGATGTTGAATCTCTGCTGACTGTTAGCACAGTTCCAACAACCTCACCAGATCCTTCAACCTTCTCCGGTTTAACACGATCATCTTCTGAGCAATGACAGCAGTGTACTGTATTGAGAGTGATTTTACACCTCATAAAAGAAAAAACAAGAATACAAATAATGGTAAAAATGTCAAAAATCGTGTCTCCATCATTTCCCTGGATGCCCTCCAAGAACACCACTAAAGATGAATATGAGACGACATAATCTTAAACTTGTTTACGTTGTCTATTGTTTTAAGTTCTGCATATTTTTCATTAAACTTACAAAACTAAGTGTGGGTTGAAAAAAAGAAGTCTCTTTTTGGAAATGATCGACTTAAAAAGAAAAAAACGTACTTTTAAATACAAAAAATTTGGACAAAGAAAAGCATTCAAATGTCAATTCAGGCATTTGTGTACTCGCACAAAAGCACACACAAAATAAAAACAGAACTTTGTCCGCCCGCACAGGAATAAAGGCACACTGGCATATCCATGATTACATTATGGTTATCAGCATTTGAAACAGCCTTGACCCTTCAAATGTTGATAAGAGGCCTCGATACAGAGATGTTAAATTGGTCCACTCCATCATATGCGCTGCGATACGATCATGCCTCTGAACGGAGGACATAATTCTACTAAAATGCTATTCAGAGGCTGGAAAATATTTCAAAGGTAAAGGCAGAGAAACAACTGTGTGCTTCAAAATTAGCAGTGGGCTATTTTCCATTCAGTGGTGCCCGATGCAAATGTTACAGACAGGGTCTCCAGCATCAGCCGAACATCTCTCAATGGCCATTTTTAACCTAGATTTAAATTATTCTCGCTTCTCTTCTGATCTTATGGCATGTTTAAAGGTTATGAGAGAATCTGGAAGTAGCTGGAACAACATGTTTAGATATTTTTAATGAATCTGTATGAATTAAATAAGCTTGTTTTCTTGGCGCATTTGAAATGAACAATGCAAAACATCAGTGAGGAATATACAATGTGACGAAAGGCATTAAAGGTAACAGGCAGATAAATTGAGAGTAAAAATAATTGAACGCATTAAAAGTCTCTTTGAGATAAAAGTCAAATGAATTTCTCCTTAAGTGGCAGGGTTTATTTAAGTATATAAATCTCATTAAATATAATGACCAGATTTTTATATCAGGAGATCTGTGCCAGGAATCTCCAGGGTATTTTTTTTTTAGAAAAGACACGAGGAGTTCCAAGATAAGGGAACATAGAATATATCTTAGAATAACATATTTTTAACCAAATATAATAAAAAAGATAAAAACAAAAATCAAGGCTTCCTCATTAAAATACAACCAAATGATGTAATAAACCAGTGATGTAATAAAAAATACGGATTTACAGAATCCTCAGAAAAGCGTAAAGCGGCTATTTTTGCTCGGATCTCTGAACATACTTAAACACGACACAGTGTAGAGAATGAAATCTGTAGGAGGAGAGCGGAGAAGGAAAGAGGGTCTTCCTCCTGCTTCAGAAAGCTGCAGAGATGAGCAGTGGGTGGAAATTTCACCCTGGGCAGCATCAAACCTGTTAAAGCAGGGGTGGGTGGGGTGTCGGGGATTTCAGCTAGATCTCTCTGACTATCAAAGGCACCACGAGCGCTTTTGTTGGGATGAATATAAATTTCACCTTCTCGGCAGTCTGCGCCTCATGTTAGCCGTAACAGCTGAGAGAGCGTGACTAACTAACAGAGGCCGTTCTTTCGGCTTCTGATGTGGGAGGACGAGAGTCAGATAAAGACAGCAGTGAGAGCAGACACAGACAAACATGGCTGCTACAGGACCAGAGACTGTGTCCACACTGTGATCTCAACAACATTGAGACGGAACTCCACTTTCTAACAGAATGCACAAAATACACGGATATACAAACAATGTTTTATGGAAAAATCAAGTCCGTACTCCAGACGTTTGAAAGTCTGTCAAACGATGAGAAACTGCTGTGTCTGTTAGGAGAACACAAGGACTGCTGTGTGTTAGCTGCACAATATGTGTCTGCCTGTCACAACACAAGAGAAAACAATGAATCTTTAAGTTGCACTACATACATAAACACTTTATTTTACATTATTACTATAATTATGTGAGAGAGAGAGAGTGAGCGAGAGTGAGAGAGAGAGAGAGC